>NC_012871.2:65948326-66248326 GCF_000003195.3 Sorghum bicolor | reverse complement strand
TCTTAGCCTATACCTATCCCGTTTCCCGTACCGTAATGCCTAGTGGGTCCCTCACAGTTCACAGGGGTGCACATCTCAAGGTTCCACATGACCTGAACTTTTGTTTATCTGTCCACCGTAGATTCGTAGTACAGGGCAAAGGTGCTTCCTTTTTTCTTTACGGAGAAAAGCCAGGTTCCTGGAGGGGTATATGATAGTAATTGAGGTTATCTATGGTACCTAGTACTATATTGGAAACTTGTTTATTGCTTAAGAAACAATTCTGGACTTTTTCTTACGATTGGATCGTGGGTTTAGGATTGTATAAGATGATGTGACAACATATCCTGAGCAGCATAAAAGAACGGGTGAGCCTCGATGGAACAAAAAAAAATTATTATAATACTACTCACTCCATTCCAAATTAAGACATTCAAAAAAGAATTTTTAAGAGTTAAAGCATCTTAAGTTTGATCAAAATTATAGTAAAAAATATACAGATTTACAACATCAAATAGATACACTATAAAAATATAATTAATAAAAAAATCTAATGATATTTAGTTAATTAATATTATTATATAAATTTGGTTAAATTTGAAATTCTTTAACTCTTCCATATTCTTGAAATGTGCTAATTTGAAATGTAGGGAGTATCTCCATCTACTAGGCCCTAGAAAGAATGTTAACCTATATTTGAGTCACGGAATTACCAACTACTCTCTTAACACGATTTACCAATTCTATGAGTTACAAAATTAAATGTCTAGAACTATAGAATAAAACTTTATATTAAAGGTCCATTCCCTTGGCTAAAAAGTCATAGCTGAAATACTTTTCGCTGATTTATTGTGAGACTGTTGAATACCTAGCAGATTCGTCAAATAAGCTCAAGTGAACATACTCTAAAAGTTTTATTTGTATTTCATTTTATTTTTATGATATGACAGCCTTAAAAATAAGATCGCGAAACTTTAACTGGTTTTATTAATAAATTTATTGTAAAAACATATCTATAACACTTAATATCACATATAATAAATATTAATATTATATAATTAGTTAAAAACAATTTTAGCAAAGGAGGGAGCAGGGAGATTCGGAGGCAGAAGACTTGCAGCTCTGTGCGGAGTGTCTGTGGTGGTCCTGTGCCTCTTGCTTGGTGTAGGGAAGCAGTCAAGAGATGCTACCATGTCTAAAAAAAG
Source organism: Sorghum bicolor (assembly GCF_000003195.3). NCBI lineage: Eukaryota > Viridiplantae > Streptophyta > Magnoliopsida > Poales > Poaceae > Sorghum > Sorghum bicolor. Next base: position 66,247,142 of record NC_012871.2, on the reverse strand, counting down.
GAAAAAATAAAGAAAGGCCCACAACAAATCATAAGCTAACGAGATCCTTCAGTTGTTACCCTAATAAAGGCTGTTTGATGATTTACTGGTGTTGCTGATTCTGCATGAAAAGTAGGCCTTGTTTAGTTCTGAAAACTGAAAAGTTTTCGAAACTGTACCATTTTTGTTTTTATTTGACAAACATTATCCAATCATAGAGTAACTAGGCTTAAAAGATTTATCTCGTGATTTACAGTTAAACTGTGCAATTAGTTTTTATTTTCATCTATATTTAATACTCCATACATGTGGTGTAAGATTCGATGTGACGGACAATCTTGAAAAGATTTTGGTTTTTGGGGTGAACTAAACAAGGCCGTAGTGTTGTTTCTAGCCATAAACTCAAGCGCACATGTGTTTGGTCGAAAACCGGGCGAAGACATAGAAAAATAATGTAATGCAAGGGAGACACATGCACACATATTCGAGAACCACATATTTCATTAATTCTTTCTTGAATATACAAAATACATGATCAACGAAAAAATTGTCTTCTTCCGTCTTCAGCGTCATGCTTGAGGAGAGGTCTGACTTGTAGAGAAAATTGCGTAGTTCGCCGATTCCCGGGGCCTGTTGGGCGCTTCCGGTTAATTACATCCGCAAGACGAGCTTGCGGAAAACCTCCGATTAAGCTGCGCTTTATGGTCGTCAAATATATTGGTCGCCGTCATAGCCATATGTGATATACGGCATAATGATTATGGGTGGCTTTATGTCGCCGAAACTCGGTCACGACATTGCCATCGCCACGTCGGAGTAATAAACGGAATATGTTAATAAAGGGGGTGACTTTCGCCTCGTCGGTGCCCAGTCATGTACGCCGGCCTTCACTAACACGGACATATGTGAGTTGCCTTTGCCTCGTCGGTGCCCAGCAACGATGTTGTCCGATCCCGTCAATTGGAACGTGTAGATGGACTAGTGACCTCGCCTCGTCGGCACTTGGCCAGAGTTCCGCCTAGCCTCGTCGTCGGTACTAGACGCAAATAGTAGAAATCCGCCAAAAATCAATTAGCGGTAAAGTATGGTTTAGACGATGCCTTCTCATGAGATCAAATCGACAGCCTCCCGGCGCTACTTGCGTTAACTCGAGCGTTACACCGAATTTGGTCGCAACCACTTTTATATGTAGGAGTAAGACTAGGCAAGCCCCTCGTCGATTATTAAATCTTGGTGATCATGGACACTCGCCATTAATTGCTTTTGTATTTGAATCGAACAACAATAGACGCAGCCTGCATCGTTGAATGCAAACTGGCTCTCTACCAGGCGTATAGCTTCACATACAGGTGCCGATTTGCGGATCCTCGGGTAGAAATTCAGCAAGTTATACAATCACGTATACATAAGTGCATGCATCTCGTGGAGCAACTAGCAGGCATGACCAACTATTCAAATATGGCATCTTCTCCGATCAAAGAATAGGACGCCGGCATGTACATATGTGCGTATGTATCTCCAAGATATATGTATAATTGTAGAACTATATTGATGGCAGCTCTCATCATGACATAATATATGCTCGAACAATAGTTGCTCATGTGATGGAATCGACAGCCTCTCGACATCAATATTTTATAACGAAACGAGGCGTTCTCATCTCGTGTCTTGACTTTTCATTATTACGACAAGCGGGAGTTTCCCGTCTTACGCGCTGCGACGAGCGGGTTTCCGTCTCGTGCGTCTTGCCTGTTATCATCACAAAAAGCGGGCGTTCTTGTCTCGAGCACTGCAACGAGTGGAAATTTCCATCTCGCGCATCCCCTCTTTTACCATCGTGACGATCGGAAATTTCCGTCTCGCGCCCTGCAACGAGCGGGACGTTCTTGTCTCGCGTGTCTTGAACCTTTTCTTATAGAGCTTGGCTTCGCCATCAGCAACTCGACAGACGACCTCGCGCGGCGAGGGTTCTGACGTCGTCAAGTTGCTGGCCTTCTCATGATAGTATATCAAAAGAACGACTTTCATCGTGCACTCTCCGCTGTCGCCGTGGGAAGAATAGAGTAGGCCAAAACGACCTCTCCACCGCCGTAGAAATAATAGAGTAGGCTAAAACGACCCCTCTGCCGCCATCGTAGTAATAACAGAGTAGGCCAAAACGACCCCTCCGCCACCGTCGTAATAACGGAGTAAGCCAAAACGACCCCTCCGCCGCCATCGTGACGAGTTGAAATTGCGTCTTGATTTTTCATTGCTCGACTTCATCAACAACTTGACAACGACCTCGCGCGGCGAGGGTTCCGATGTCATCAAGTTGCTGGCCTTCTCATGATCGTAGATCGAAAGAACAAGGAACTCTTGGCATAAAATTCATATGAATCTATTCTAGATTGATTGCTCACCTAGAAACGTGACAACCGGCGTGGACGACATGATTCAGAGCTTGAACTTGAAGATGTTGTTGGATTATGGACGTGAGCGTCTTCGATGTCGCAGCAGGAACCGGTGACTTGCTGGCGCGGACTTGCTTCTAGGCGACTTGCGGTGGCTTCAATTTGTAGAGAACCGGTGGATCTCGGCGACTTGCGATGGCTTCAATTTGTAGAGAACCGGTCGATGCGCGTGTGCGTGGAGTTGTACGCGACGGCGAGCAGCTGGGGCTTGGCGCGTATTTTGGCAGGGGGCTTGGCGTGAGCGTGCGACGGAGAGAGAGCCTGGCGGTCCCGTGAATGAGCAGGGGGCCAAAACCTGTTGGCGGGGCTGGCTTATATAGGAGCAGGTAGGAGGCGTTGGCCTCGTCGCCAAGTAACGGGTCACTCCCTGCTGGCAGCCCGTGTTACTTGGCACAGGGAATATTATATACCAAAAATTTATCATACAAATGCCACCCGCCGAATTGAGTCTATGCGCGAAGCAGCGGAGATTCGACTCGGGGAAATATAATTTCGACATATATACCTGACTTCGTGATCATAGCCTGGCTTCATTTTTGTCTCTGACGGCTTACGGTCTCAAAGGTATCTTGACACCACAAGTCGACAAATATTTAGAAAATATGGCGAAAAATCATGCCACATTTGACGATATAGCGAAGATCATACCATATCATGGATAAGTATTCTGGTCCCATTGCAACTGAAAATACTGGTGATAGTCAATGGAGTATCGAAAACTTGGCGAAATTTATCAAGGTGGATGCAACCGTTTAGCTATAACGGTGCTAGCCATCCCTCCTGAAGGGTTTCACAATTCCACAATCGTCGCACTGACTTGCTTCACTGCTCCCAAATAAATAGCATATACATCCGAAGCTCCATAGGTGTACTGCCAAAATATAATTTAGCCAAATAGCGTATAGGCCAATTTGTGGGTGAAGGGCCATCTTGGCACATAAGCCATGATGGGCGTCAATATAGACATGCCTTGAGTTCTTCTTGTATTCCAAAGAATGAGAACAATATATATTTTTTTTAAAAAAATGTCGGCTTTCCCATGAGTCACCAAGCTATGGAGCACCTTCCGGCGACGTCATCCAAGGGTGTATTTTGACATAAAAGGTCAACGACACAACTTTCACTTGAGGTTTAGTTTCCTCGTGATATACGTGTTGAGATATTAGCACTTCATTAGGACCTCTTTAGGTCAGAGAAATTACCTCCGAGCCTCCCTTCAGTCATGTGCCTCACACCTTCTACCATTGTCCAGTAGGGAACATAGGATACAGCTATATTTTTGGAATTGGTTTGGAGGGAAACTGGTTATGGTATTTCTTTTTTTTTGCCTTTACTTTTGCCGAGGACGATGAATAGCTACCATCCTCCTTCGTTCACTTGACACCTTGATTTTTTTTATTATTGAGAGCTTCGAGACACTTGACTATGTCTCCTTTTTCTTTCTCTCCTTTTATTTTGCTTCTTGGATTTTGTCTTCAATGAATTCAGAGGGTAGCTCTTCAACTTTATGTAACTAATAATCCTCGCAGGCTTATTTTTTTGGCCCTTGTTATCACCTCTTAGGGTGGCATGTGGCTTCACACTTGATTCAGACTTTTGTCGAGTCAGGTAGCCCTTTCATGCTCTTTTCCCTATAGTCTCCCTAGAGGCTTGGTACTCCCTTTTAACTGGACGTAGGTGAAGGGTGTGGTGAACCCACGACTCTCAGAGTCAGCACGGATCGAAATTCATCTGCCCACTTTTATCCCCTATTGGTGCCAACCATGTGCTTGTGTTGAGGTCCCTTTACCTCGAATTAAGTTGATCGGGGCATTCCCTGCCCAGGGACACGCCTTGAATGACAGCCACCAGAGGACTGAGCTTGACGACATATATGGGAGAAAGCCTTTTGTTGTTGGACATGATGTCCATTCATTTTAAGACACATTTTTTATAACGAGAGAAAACATGTTTATATATTTTTTTAAAAAAAGAGGAAGGATCGCCCGACAATTAGTCACGCGAAATATTTTTTTAAATATCTGCCATTGATAGGCGGCATAGGACGGAGTCCCTGGTCATCTATCAGCTGATATGCACCACCATCATAAACCTGCTCAATGACAAATGGCCCTTCCCACTTCGGCTCAAATTTCCCTTTCGTCCTGTGTGTAACGACAATAGGGCGTCGAAGAACAAGAACAAGTTCACCTTTGCGGAAAACTCGCTGCTTCACCAATTTATCATAGGCCCTCACCATGTTCTGGCGATATAGCTCTAAATTTTGGAGTGCGTTGAGACGACCCTCCTCCAAAGCATCCAGCTCCTGATAGCGAAGCCGAATTTGCTCATCATTTGTAAGTTCATCTTGGACAGCCACCCGTAATGATGGGAGCTGCACTTCAAGTGGTAAGACTGCCTCACTTCCATAAACGAGGGAGTACGGCGTTGCTTGTGTTGGAGTACGAATAGTAACTCGGTATGCCCATAAGGCTTCAAAGAGACGATCATGCCAGTCTCTTTTATACTTCGTCACAGTCTTTTTATGTATTTTCCCAAGGGTCTTATTGAACGCCTCAGCAAGCCCATTAGCTTGAGGATAATATCCCGTGGAATAATTCCATGTAATATTATACTTCGCAATGAATCTTTGCATCTTAGTGGATGTGAATGCCTTAGCATTGTCGGATGTAATACTTCGTGGAACCCCAAAACGATATATGATATGTCGTTCTAGGAAGTTGATGACGTTGTCCGTCCTTACTTCTCGTAAAGGTATGGCCTCAGCCCACTCGGAAAAGTAGTCAGTTGCAGCAAGAATGTAGTGATGCCCTTTGGATGAGGGAGGCTCAATGGAGCCAATAACATCAATTCCCCACGCGTTGAATGGCCATGAGGGAACGGTAGGGTGAAGCGGAACCGGTGGTTGATGCTTGAAGTCGCCATGAATTTGACAGTTATGACAAGCCTTTGCAGTTCTAAGGCAATCAGCCATGATTTTTGGCCAGTAGTACCCAGCCAACCTGATCCTATGATACATCTTGGCACCCCCTTGATGGCCACCGCATACTCCATGATGCATCTCTTGTAATATTTGATCAGCTTCTTTTCTTGAGACACACCGCAGGAGTATTTCTTGACCAAATGATCGTCGGTACAAGATCCCGGCCTTATAGATATATGATGGTAGGCGTTGTTGTAGGCGGCGCCTTTCCACCGATGAATGGCTTACGCCAATCATCTTGCTCAACAATCATCGTCGTCACTTGATTGACTTCATATTCTTCAGGAACAAGTTCTAGGACAGCGGGGAGTAGCCATCTCTCTTCTATTTTTATTTCAGCGGGCTCGCCACCTGGGAGCACTAGCGCTGCTGCAAGTTTAGCCAATGCGTCAGCTGAGGCATTTTTGCCTCGTGGAATATGTGAAACTTGAATATTCTGAAATTTCTCCATGAGCTTACGTGCCGCCACATAGTATGGCACCAGCTCAGGTTTGCGTACCTCATAAATATCATTGATTTGGCGGACGACGAGCTGAGAGTCACCGTATGCTTGCAAATTCTGAATATCCATAGAAAGTGCAAGTAAAAGGCCGAAGATCAGGGCCTCATATTCAGCTTCATTATTTGAGCACTCTTCCTTAAGGAGGGAGAATGAGTGGTAGATGGTCTCGCCTTGCGGCGTCTTGAATACGAGTCCGGCCCCGGCTCTTTTGCTAAGCGTGCCGTCAGGATTTGTTTCGGTACGGGATGCACCATCAAAATATAATTCCCACGGTGATTCAATATCGATGGAAAATACCTCTTCATCATGTAAATCAATCACTAGTGGCGAATCGTCCGGCACAGGGTGGGCTGCAAGAAAATCAGCCAAAGCTTGCCCTTTAACTGCTTTTTGTGGGACATAAGTAATGTCAAATTCCAACATAAATACAGCCCATTTACCAAGACGTCCCATCAGGGCCGGTTGGCTTAGCACGTACCTTATGGGGTCTGCTCTTGCTATGAGCTGAATTTGGTGCGCCAACATGTAGTGTCGCAACTTCTTTAGTGCGAAGACGAGGGCCAAGCACAACTTCTCAATAGGTGAGTAGTTATGTTCGGCACCTACCATGGTGCGGCTCAAATAGTAACATGCTACCTCCTTTCCTTCATCATTATGCTGTGCGAGCAGCGCGCCCACCGAAGAGGGCTGCGTAGCAATATAAAGAATTAGTGGGCGTCCTCTCACAGGTGCCGCCAGGACAGGAGGGTTAAGCAAATACCTTTTAAGGCTGTCGAGCGCATTTTGGCACTGCTCGTCCCAATGGAATGGCACACCCTTTCTCATTAGTCTCGAGAACGGCTGAGTGCGTCCTGAGAGATTAGATATGAAGCGTCGAATATATGCTAGGTGACCCTGTAATGATTTAAGGTCACTCAAATTTTGGGGAGGCGGCAAATCAAAAATAGCTTTAATTTTCTTTGGCTCAATTTCAATGCCTCGATGACGAACAATAAAGCCCAAGAACACACCTGATTGTACCGCAAAGGCACATTTAAGCGGGTTCATCTTTAGTTGATACTTCCGTAGCCTATTAAAGACAATACATAGATCATCCTGATGCTTTTGGCGATCCTTTGTTTTCACGACCAGATCATCAATGTAACATTCAACCGTCTCATGGATGAGGCCATCAAGGACCACAGTCATAGCACGTTGATAAGTCGCGCCCGCATTTTTGAAGCCAAATGTCATGACAGTGTAGTAGAAATTCCCTTTGGGCGTTCGAAAAGCTGTATCGAATGCATCTTGTGGGTCCATCTTAATTTGGTTATAACCCGAAAAACCATCCATGAAGGACAAGGCGCCATAGCCGGTGGTAGCATCTACTACCATCTCTGTGATGGGAATTGGAAAATCATCCTTAGGACAAGCACGGTTTAGATCGCGATAATCAACGCAAATCCGAAGCTGACCATTCTTTTTCTTAACAGGAACAATGCTTGATAGCCAACGAGGATATTGTGCCTCCTTTATAAAGCCCGCAGCGATTAATTTATCAACTTCAGCAACTATGTCATTTTGTAGCTTAGGACAAACTCGACGAGGTTGCTGCTTGACTGGCCGAAACCGAGGATCGATGGCCAGCTTATGAGTGGCGACGTGAGGGTCAAGCCCAGGCATCTCCTTATAGCTCCATGCAAAACAGTCACGGAACTCTGTTAAGAAAATTCGATAACTTTCGCGTTCCTCCATTGTGAGGGTCGCGCTCACAAAAGTGGGACGTGGGTCATCCTCCGTTCCGAGGTTGATCTCAACTAGCTCATCAATAGTCAATTGGACACCGTCTTCGAGTTGTTGAGGAGCAGAAGCAGCGTCAAGAACTTCATCTTGTTCCACGTTCATGTTTTTATAGATTCGATTCAGAAGGTATTGTTCGTCTCTCAACCCTTGATAAGCATTAGCAGCAGCTTGCAAGGATCGTGACTGGTGAAGTATAGGACACGGGTTACAATCCTCATTGTCAGAAGCTGCACCCTCCCTATCATTTGTATTTGCAACGACGGACGTCATGTGACACATCGCTCGCCATGGATCATTATTGTTATCACCCTCGCTTTCAGATGAATCTGAATGAACATAACCCAAGCCATATTTTGGTTGAGTCTGGTTTGTCTTCTTTTCAGCCATCTTAGAAATCTTCTCTATTTCATCCCACCACTCTTCACATATGGCGGGTGGTGGTGGTAACCTACAATTTTGCCGAAGATGAATCCTTGTTTGGTCGAAAACCGGGCGAAGACATAGAAAAATAATGTAATGCAAGGGAGACACATGCACACATATTCGAGAACCACATATTTCATTAATTCTTTCTTGAATATACAAAATACATGATCAACGAAAAAATTTTCTTCTTCCGTCTTCAGCGTCATGCTTGAGGAGAGGTCTGACTTGTAGAGAAAATTGCGTAGTTCGCCGATTCCCGGGGCCTGTTGGGCGCTTCCGGTTAATTACATCCGCAAGACGAGCTTGCGGAAAACCTCCGATTAAGCTGCGCTTTATGGTCGTCAAATATATTGGTCGCCGTCATAGCCATATGTGATATACGACATAATGATTATGGGTGGCTTTATGTCGCCGAAACTCGGTCACGACATTGCCATTGCCACGTCGGAGTAATAAACGGAATATGTTAATAAAGGGGGTGACTTTCGCCTCGTCGGTGCCCAGTCATGTACGCCGGCCTTCACTAACACGGACATATGTGAGTTGCCTTTGCCTCGTCGGTGCCCAGCAACGATGTTGTCCGATCCCGTCAATTGGAACGTGTAGATGGACTAGTGACCTCGCCTCGTCGGCACTTGGCCAGAGTTCCGCCTAGCCTCGTCGTCGGTACTAGACGCAAATAGTAGAAATCCGCCAAAAATCAATTAGCAGTAAAGTATGGTTTAGACGATGCCTCCTCATGAGATCAAATCGACAGCCTCCCGGCGCTACTTGCGTTAACTCGAGCGTTACACCGAATTTGGTCGCAACCACTTTTATATGTAGGAGTAAGACTAGGCAAGCCCCTCGTCGATTATTAAATCTTGGTGATCATGGACACTCGCCATTAAGTGCTTTTGTATTTGGATCGAACAACAATAGACGCAGCCTGCATCGTTGAATGCAAACTGGCTCTCTACCAGGCGTATAGCTTCACATACAGGTGCCGATTTGCGGATCCTCGGGTAGAAATTCAGCAAGTTATACAATCACGTATACATAAGTGCATGCATCTCGTGGAGCAACTAGCAGGCATGACCAACTATTCAAATATGGCATCTTCTCCGATCAAAGAATAGGACGACGGCATGTACATATGTGCGTATGTATCTCCAAGATATAGCCAATCATCTTGCTCAACAATCATCGTCGTCACTTGATTGACTTCATATTCTTCAGGAACAAGTTCTAGGACAGCGGGGAGTAGCCATCTCTCTTCTATTTTTATTTCAGCGGGCTCGCCACCTGGGAGCACTAGCGCTGCTGCAAGTTTAGCCAATGCGTCAACTGAGGCATTTTTGCCTCGTGGAATATGTGAAACTTGAATATTCTGAAATTTCTCCATGAGCTTACGTGCCGCCACATAGTATGGCACCAGCTCAGGTTTGCGTACCTCATAAATATCATTGATTTGGCGGACGACGAGCTGAGAGTCACCGTATGCTTGCAAATTCTGAATATCCATAGAAAGTGCAAGTAAAAGGCCGAAGATCAGGGCCTCATATTCAGCTTCATTATTTGAGCACTCTTCCTTAAGGAGGGAGAATGAGTGGTAGATGGTCTCGCCTTGCGGCGCCTTGAATACGAGTCCGGCCCCGGCTCTTTTGCTAAGCGTGCCGTCAGGATTTGTTTCGGTACGGGATGCACCATCAAAATATAATTCCCACGGTGATTCAATACCGATGGAAAATACCTCTTCATCATGTAAATCAATCACTAGTGGCGAATCGTCCGGCACAGGGTGGGCTGCAAGAAAATCAGCCAAAGCTTGCCCTTTAACTGCTTTTTGTGGGACATAAGTAATGTCAAATTCCAACATAAATACAGCCCATTTACCAAGACGTCCCATCAGGGCCGGTTGGCTTAGCACGTACCTTATGGGGTCTGCTCTTGCTATGAGCTGAATTTGGTGCGCCAACATGTAGTGTCGCAACTTCTTTAGTGCGAAGACGAGGGCCAAGCACAACTTCTCAATAGGTGAGTAGTTATGTTCGGCACCTACCATGGTGCGGCTCAAATAGTAACATGCTACCTCCTTTCCTTCATCATTATGCTGTGCGAGCAGCGCGCCCACCGAAGAGGGCTGCGTAGCAATATAAAGAATTAGTGGGCGTCCTCTCACAGGTGCCGCCAGGACAGGAGGGTTAAGCAAATACCTTTTAAGGCTGTCGAGCGCATTTTGGCACTGCTCGTCCCAATGGAATGGCACACCCTTTCTCATTAGTCTCGAGAACGGCTGAGTGCGTCCTGAGAGATTAGATATGAAGCGTCGAATATATGCTAGGTGACCCTGTAATGATTTAAGGTCACTCAAATTTTGGGGAGGCGGCAAATCAAAAATAGCTTTAATTTTCTTTGGCTCAATTTCAATGCCTCGATGACGAACAATAAAGCCCAAGAACACACCTGATTGTACCGCAAAGGCACATTTAAGCGGGTTCATCTTTAGTTGATACTTCCGTAGCCTATTAAAGACAATACGTAGATCATCCTGATGCTTTTGGCGATCCTTTGTTTTCACGACCAGATCATCAATGTAACATTCAACCGTCTCATGGATGAGGCCATCAAGGACCACAGTCATAGCACGTTGATAAGTCGCGCCCGCATTTTTGAAGCCAAATGTCATGACAGTGTAGTAGAAATTCCCTTTGGGCGTTCGAAAAGCTGTATCGAATGCATCTTGTGGGTCCATCTTAATTTGGTTATAACCCGAAAAACCATCCATGAAGGACAAGGCGCCATAGCCGGTGGTAGCATCTACTACCATCTCTGTGATGGGAATTGGAAAATCATCCTTAGGACAAGCACGGTTTAGATCGCGATAATCGACGCAAATCCGAAGCTGACCATTCTTTTTCTTAACAGGAACAATGCTTGATAGCCAACGAGGATATTGTGCCTCCTTTATAAAGCCCGCAGCGATTAATTTATCAACTTCAGCAACTATGTCATTTTGTAGCTTAGGACAAACTCGACGAGGTTGCTGCTTGACTGGCCGAAACCGAGGATCGATGGCCAGCTTATGAGTGGCGATGTGAGGGTCAAGCCCAGGCATCTCCTTATAGCTCCATGCAAAACAGTCACGGAACTCTGTTAAGAAAATTCGATAACTTTCGCGTTCCTCCATTGTGAGGGTCGCGCTCACAAAAGTGGGACGTGGGTCATCCTCCGTTCCGAGGTTGATCTCAACTAGCTCATCAATAGTCAATTGGACACCGTCTTCGAGTTGTTGAGGAGCAGAAGCAGCGTCAAGAACTTCATCTTGTTCCACGTTCATGTTTTTATAGATTCGATTCAGAAGGTATTGTTCGTCTCTCAACCCTTGATAAGCATTAGCAGCAGCTTGCAAGGATCGTGACTGGTGAAGTATAGGACACGGGTTACAATCCTCATTGTCAGAAGCTGCACCCTCCCTATCATTTGTATTTGCAACGACGGACGTCATGTGACACATCGCTCGCCATGGATCATTATTGTTATCACCCTCGCTTTCAGATGAATCTGAATGAACATAACCCAAGCCATATTTTGGTTGAGTCTGGTTTGTCTTCTTTTCAGCCATCTTAGAAATCTTCTCTATTTCATCCCACCACTCTTCACATATGGCGGGTGGTGGTGGTAACCTACAATTTTGCCGAAGATGAATCCCAGACTTCTCGAGTAAGCGAACCATCCTTGGTTCAGCTCTGGTAGTAGTGGTGGGTTCTCCTGTCTCTAAACAGACTTTTGGAAATTTAATTACAAAATCACAAGGCAACGCTTGTGGTGCTTTGTAGAAGAGCATCGGAGATTTATAGCCTGCTTGTCTAGGAACTAGCCACACATCTAATGGTGTCGTCACAGACGTATACATTGAAGGAGGTTGTTTCATCCCAGCCTTCCTTTGATCCTCAATTTCTGCCACCCTTTTACACACCATCCCTTCTTGAGAAACTGTAGTTCCTGCCTTTGTAATATCAGTACGTAGCATCAGGGGAGGTGGCATGTTGCCTTTTGACGTGAGAAGCTTAGGAACTCCTCGAGCGCCTGTAGAATTAAGATGAGTCAAGTCATTGGATTTTAATGACTTTATCATTGAAGAGTCTTTTGCTTCAGCCCCCAAAGTCAATTGGGGTCCAGGCACAGAACTTAAGAGTATAGGCGTAGCTGGCGCACCTGAGCTTGGTGTCGACGGAGTATTTTTAATATTGAAGGACGGTGTAACCATGAGAGATTTTCCGTGCCTTTTAACTTGTTCTTTCTTTTGAATTCTTCTTCCAGAATATGGGGTGCTCAAGGCATCCACTTCAGAAGATGTATTCGAGCCAGGTGTAATAATTATGTCAGCAGCTGGTGCAACACGTCCTTGATGCTTACTCAGCTCTCCGCCTGAGAAATAATATTTCGCGTCGGCATGATGCGACTCATGAACGGTATATGGGGACTCATTAGCAGCGATGCGATGCTGCATTCCTTTATTATCTAGGAATTTTAAGCATTGGTGGAGTGTCGAGGGGACTACTTGGTATTTGTGTATCCACGGTCTACCCAAGAGCGCCGAGTATGATGTATTTGCTTCAATTACAAAGAACCGCACTTTGAAGCTAAAAGTGGACATTTGAATCTTCACAGTGATGGAACCTAGGGCTGAAGTGCCCTGGTTATTAAACCCGCAGATCACCACCTCAGTCGGTTCAAGGTCATCTATTGTAAATCCAGCACGGGTGAGGCTTCGAATCGGCAAAATATTCACCGCGGAACCAGGATCAATGAGCACACGACGCAAATGAGCAGTGCCGATATTTCCTTCGATGTAAAGTGGATGATTGTGATTATCATCCTCCACCAACTTATCTTCCTCTAAAAAGGTGATTTCGTTGACTTCACTTGCATTGCAAAGAAGTCGATGTTTAGCCATAGTAACTTCGTAAACTTCTGGAGCTTCAAGCGCTTTGATGAGGGCCTGGCGTAGCTCTGGAATTAGTAGCAATGCGTCATAGACGCTCAACAATGCTGGGATGCGCTTTAGGTGTGCGACAACATTGTAATCAATTTTGTGAGACTCTCCCCCACTATTGGGTGGAATATCTTGTGCGTTTTCTTGAGCAGCTGCATCCTTTGTACGAGGAGCGTCTTCCTTGGCACCCTTTTTTGGCTGAGGCCTTTGGAGCTCTGGCAAGGCCTTTCCGCTTCGCAAATTCATGTTAACTTCTACTTCAGAACACTCTGGTGATACTTCATCCATAAGCATTTGGCGCTCACGAGGTGTAAGCCCATCATCCGCTTCAGAACTAGTCGTATCATTATATTTAAGGACCACAGTACACGTAGCCATATCAGGCCCACGATGTAATATAGTATACTCCTTTTTACCTTGTGGCTCACCATTTGGAGCTTTAGCTTGTTGCTCCCAATTATGAGGCATGAAATGTCCAAGCGTAGGCAACATTTGGCTTCGTCGGGGGAATGATTCATTTCCTTGCGCCTTAGGTACAAATCTAGGCGGCATACGACGATGACTTGGATCGTGCCACCTGTATGAGGGTACATCCATAGAATGCAAAATTCTACGTCCTGAATCACATTGATGTATGCGTCTTGGCGACAACTTGTGATGAGTAACGGTCTGCCAAGCATTGGGGTTCTGCTCAGCTGTTTCTTGAGAGAGCTCCAAACTTTTTAATCGGTGCTCAACCTGAGCAAGTGGTACCCAGCTATCATCATTTGCTTCAGCAGCGTTCGTCCTTGTGGTTATTATATTTACTGCATGAAAGTCCGGATTGACGGCATCAGGTGGGATTGCCAACCTCTTTTCATCGATGGCTCTTTGTAGCCACTCTTTGAAGGCGACACAATCTTCAATGACGTGCCCGACATACCGATGGTATGGGCAATACAAAGGATTGTCGACCATCTTAACTTGATCCGGTCGCTTAGGATCAGGCAGGGTGAGGTACTCGTGCTCCATAACTTGTTGGAAGAAAACCTTCACCACCTCTCGACGAAATATATATTGCTTCCGAAGGAGCTCTTGAATAGATGGTCGTGTCTTGGCGCCAGTATTATTTCGCATGCCCAATATAGGCACATTCCTTTGATGCTGTGAGGTTTCAACCCTTGCAGTGTTAGCTTCGGCTGGAGCCTTCTGTTTGCCGCCATTATTATTATTATTATTGCCCTTGAAGGTCGAGTTAAACCTCCTGACATTATCGGGAGTGCTAGCATTCTTGTAGAGTTCCATAATCTGAGGTGACTTTTCGAACTCCAATTTTGTCGCAGCCACCGCTGAGCTAAGAGCACTGAATGTTTTGGGCTCACGCCGTGAAACTTCCAGTGACCAGTGTTGTTGCATGCCATAGACACACATTTCAATTGCATCCTCGGGATCCATCTCACGTGCGAGGCGTACATAGCTGTTACGAAAACGGACTATGTAGTCATCAATTTTTTCGTCACGCCTCTGGCGAACTTGTGCTAACTCGATTATTGAAAAATCCTTCTTCATTGATACAAAGTGTGCCTTGAATAGCTCTTTCATGGTTTTCCAGTCAGGTATGGTGCCAACTGGCAAGCGACTATACCAATGAAAGGCTGCGCCCGTTAATGAGCTAGAAAATTGTCGTAACAAGAGAGAAGGGATACGAGCAGTATCGCCACACATTGCCTCAAAGTACGACAAATGTTCTCGTGCGTCTCCCGTTCCGTCAAATTGTCGAAACTTCGGTGGATTCCAGCCAGCTGGGAATTGCACCAAATCATGCCAAGCCTCGTAAGGCTTATCAAGCTCATAATCGGACGATTGCGGTGACTGATCAACATTCACTTGTCTCATCTTTTTATTTATTAGGTCCTCTATGATAGTATGAAAATTCTTCAATGTGTTCGGGGGAGGCGCAGCATTAGCTGTTGCACCCAGTGAGGTGAACTGTAATTGCGGCGGAGGCTTGGGTACCTCATTAGTCTTGGGCACATGACCCGCATCTTCCAGCTCTTCTATTTGTGGGTCAGCTGCGGCCTTCTGTGGAGTTCGAGGTACACCTTGCCCAGAACCTGTTAGGATCTCAACAAGTTGATCGAGTTTTAAGGACAAATTATTTATTTGTTGTTGCTGGTTACGCAGCTTCTCGTCAATCGACCCGTCATGAGCTCCCTGTGCACTTGTTCCCGGCCAAAGGTGCGGGGGCATT
Organism: Sorghum bicolor; assembly: GCF_000003195.3. Taxonomy (NCBI): domain Eukaryota; kingdom Viridiplantae; phylum Streptophyta; class Magnoliopsida; order Poales; family Poaceae; genus Sorghum; species Sorghum bicolor. Next base: position 66,231,809 of record NC_012871.2, on the reverse strand, counting down.
CCATATTGTGGATTTTCAAGAAGGGTTTTGTCTTTGTTCTTGGGGTTTGGCTGTTTAGCCTGACTTGTATCGTCCTTCCCATTGGGATCAACTAGATCATCTTGCTTTTGATTTTCGTCCGAGACCATATGAACCGGGACAGTGTTTTGACCTTCGTTTTCACTCTCCTCGTCTGATACTACAGAATGAGCAAGTTCAGAATAGCGAGGGGAGTTAGTGTGTTGTTCTAGAGAAATGCTGGAATCATCATCCAACTCTCCATCTTTGAAGGCTCCATCAACTGGACTCATAGTGTGAAACGATCTAGATTTCCACGAAGGGAAATCCCCAGATTCGAATTGTAAAACGAATTAACGCGCGAAGGAGTCAATTCGAATTACCCGAATTTCAGCTGTTATACAAGTCATACACGAACAAAAGAGAGTACAAGAGGGGTTTACTCATTATTACATCGCCACTTGGCGGAATCACACTCACACACACAGCATACGGAACAGCATCGGGTAGATAGCGAAGGCGCGAACTCCGGATCCTCCAAACTTGAGCGTAGGATGAGACGCCTACTCCTCCCAATCATCACCCGCGTAGTCGTACTCAGGCTCAGAACCTGCTGCCAAAGTATCAGTACGATTTGTACTGGCCACTGGCTCCCACCCTATGCTTTTGCGAAGCTTTGTGGTAGGTGGAATGCAAGGGTTTGAATCAAAAGACCTAATATATGGCTGTAGTTTCCTATGCGAATACGTCAAGTTTCATAATAATAAGTCAACTTTTATACCAACACCTTTCACACACATCCTCCCATCCCAGCACACACATCTCACCACACTCTCACTCTCTAGGCGGCAAGGACGACTCCCGCTCGTGCCTTGCCTCAACGGCCAACGCCGGATCCCACACAACCCAGGGGAAGATAGAAAGGACTCCTCTCTCTAGTCAAGTGAAGCGGAAACATAGGAAAGGTCCATAGCCGTAAACGGCATATGTATCGATCGATCAACCAGAAACTCTGCAGAGGTTTGCACTACCCACAAGATCACCATCCTCGACGCTGTACATCGTCTAGGCTGATACCGGGCTGCCTTCCAACTAAACACGATGCCACCCTACCACTCAGGACTGGGACCATGCCGGAGTACCACCGGCACGCTGAGACTGTGAGACGTAGTACCGGGCCCCCAAGGTCACTACGCTGTCTTAGGAGGGTGTGGGTCCCATGCCCGTACCTCCCTACACTTTCCGCTAACAACCTAGTAGTAGTGGCACCGCCCTAGCTGGTCGTACATCCGTCCCGTTCCATGGCTAAGGCGAGTGGGAATGCAAGGCTTCCTACGAACCGGTTCCCAGAACATATCAGTCCTTAAGTGACCAAGCAAGACATCTTCACGTGGGGTCGGCCGATGCCCCACTCAACGGGACATCCGGTCACCCCGTGCTAAACAGCACCTCCCATCCCGGCGCTTCGTCCCACGAAGACACTCCACTCCGGGACCTCACCCTGTCACATGTGCCCGCCACAGGCATCTCTCTTGGGAAACGCCCAGGTAGCATCTCCCGGCATGACTCGCCCCAAGACTCGTCGTACATTCCTGCTCGGTCGACTCAACCCTCACTACACACCCAAAACACACGCCAAGATCTCCCCAAATTCCGATATCGGCATTCCATGCCTTAACCAATCCCAACAACTGTCCACCAAGCATCACATCACAGATATAATGCAGAGTAGAGTACCAGTAGTAAGATGCAAGCTTCTAACCTAACTGCGGGTAAGCAAGGGTAGTAGGTTGCGACAAGGTAACGGCTCACAAGCATTTCTACCATGCATCCTATCTCAGATTATTGCATAAAAGTAAAGCGCTAGCTCCTACATTCATGGCATGACTAATAGGATTCTACGAGGTTGGGTGGGACGTGGCACCTGGCAAGTCGTCCTCGAGCTCCTCAGTGTAGTCGGGGTCGTACTCCTCAGTCGTCGGCTCCTCCGGGTCTGTCAAACGAGACATATGGTCGCAATAAGCGACTCCTACAGATATCACAAAAATCCAATAGAAGAATCGAAAGAACCAAATGCACTCATAAATAAGCCTATGACGTAGAGTTTCTTTTTATAAGAATTTAGATACTTGGTTTGTGTTTTTCGGAATCCATTTGGGGTTTTAAAAGACTTATGCAAGCTATAAACTTGGAAAAAGAAAAGAAAAAGGGGCAGGGAGACAGATCCGCGGTTTGGGCCTCAAACCAGCCCAGGTGGCGGCCAGGGGGGGGGGTGGAAGGCCGCGGCGGCTTGGTGGCTCGGCCCAGAACGGCCTGGCGCGGCTGCTGGTCTGCTGCTGGGCTGGTGCTCTTGGGCCTTGGCTTCGCGCTGGGCTCGGCCCAGCGGCCAGGGTGCGGGGTGGAGGCGCGGGGCGCGGCCGGCTGCGGCTCACGGCGGGCTGGCGAACCTGGTCCACTCCCCTCTCCCTTCTCTTCGGTCCACGGCACACCGGGCGCACCCAGGTAGCTCTCCTCCTCTCCTCTCCCCTGTTCTTCCTATCCGACGGCGCCCAGAGCCGCCCAGTGTCCCGACGGCGCTCCGGCGGTGCTCCGGTGCTCTTCCCCTCGCTTCTCTACTTTAAACAGTGCATGGTGCGTTCTCGGACGTGGCGAAGGTGCTCGGAGCGGTTCGGGGCTCACTGCTGGTGCGTGTCGGCCGGACGTCGCGCGTGTCGGGGCGTTCGTGCCCGTGGCGCCCGCGACCGCAGGGGCGCTCACTCGGGTGCGCACGACGCGCCGGACTGCGCGCGTGGGTGGCGTGGCGCTTTGGCGGGTGCGAAGGGTGCTCAAGGTGGCGCCTTGGGCACTTCCCAGGCGGGTTCGTGCCGTGACCTCGGTGCGGCAGGGCGCGCCCATGGCGGTCGCGAGCGGTACCTCGGCTCTAGGCTCGCGGCGACCTCGCATGGCCGGGACTCGCTCCCCGGCCCCGGGTGTGTGCTGCGTGTACGCGTGCGCGTGCAGATGTGCGACGGACGCGAGAGGTGCAGAGAGGCAACGCCTTGGGTGCGGTTGCGGCGGCCATGGCGCAAGCGTTCGGCTTGGTGGTGCACGAAGACGGAAACGTGGGCATACCGGGGGTGGCGAGGTTGGTGGCTAGTGTCGCAGTGGAGAGCTGACGCCGTGCAGATGGTTCGCTGTGCCGTGCCGTGAAGCCCGCCGCGTGGATGGGGGAGGGACGGCGGCGGCGATCTCCCCTGCTCCGGTGCCCTGGACGGTCCCCGCGGCGTGGTCGCCCCGCCTCCTCGCTCCTTCCTCGGCTTGCAGTGCTCGGAGAGTGGTGGCTGGGCCGCGGCGCGGCGGCGGTGTGGATGGGACGCGCTAGGGCTCGGAATTCGGCTTAAATAGCCGCCCCTGATCATGGCTTGCGGTGGACGGCCGGGGTGTCATCCGGACACGTGTAGGGCGCCTGTGTTCGCGAGGCTAGGGTTTGGGGGGTGCGGGGTGGTTGCGAGCGCGATGGTGATCTCCCGTTCGAAAATCGCCCGGTCAAAAGGGAAGCCGGTGGCGTCACCATGGCAGAGGAATCGGGCAGGAAAAAGCAGAGGAGGGGAAGCAAGGTGGGGGATGACAGGCGGGGGCCACCTGTCATCCGCGCGGGGTGGTTGTTGGGCGTCCGCGCGCGGTGTGGATCGCGTGCTGGGCCGCGCGCGCGGTGCTGGCGGGCGCTGGGCCGCGGCAGAGTGCCCCGCTGGGCCGCGACGGCGCCTGGGCTGCTGGCTATGCGCGGGTAGGGTGCGCGTGCTGGGCCGCGCGCGATGCTGGGCCGCGGCGAACGCGAGCGCGGGTGGGGTGCGCGTGCTGGGCCGCGAGCTGCTCTCGGGCCAAATTTGCTTTTCATTTTTCCAGCCCTAGCTTCAACCGTTTTCTAATTTCTGCTAAGTCTATTCTCCAACCCCTTGATTCCCTAATTGCTTAACTTAGTTTCCAACTTGAGCACAAGCCAAGGGTCAGCTTTTGAAGAGAAATCACTAGTTAAATAAAGGTTATTGATTTTATTACTCACCACATAAAATCGATAAAAGCCAAATCACATGTTGAATTAAATATGCATATGCTCAAAAATTAAATAGGTTCTACTTGTGCATCTACAAGGGATTTTTCTAGTATGAATTCACCAAACAAGGGTTATTTTTAGAAAAAAAATTTTCAGGTGGTAATTTTGGTAATTTGCGAAAATTTCTGGGTCGTTACAGTCCTTCCCCCTCATTGGAATCTCGTCCCGAGATTTAAGGTGTGACGTACCTTTCGAAGAGGTAGGGGTATCGTAACTGCAGCTCAGACTCTTTCTCCCAAGTGGCTTCTCTTTCTGTGTGGTTGCTCCACAGAACCTTGCACATGGGAATGGTAGAGCTTCTAGTTTCCTTGGTGGCTTTGTCTAGAATCTTGACTGGGTACTCCCGGTACTCTAGTGTTTCCTGTAGGTCTAGTGACTCAACGGGCACTTGTGTCTCTGGCAGTTTCAGACATCTGCGCAACTGAGATACGTGGAACACTGGATGCACTCTGTCTAGCTCTTCTGGTAACTCAAGCTTGTATGCTAACTTGCCAACTCTAGCAACGATTCGGTAGGGGCCTATAAACCTGGGTGCGAGCTTTCCTTTCACATGGAATCTGAAAGTCCCACGTAGCGGGGAGACCTTGAGGTACACATGATCCCCCACATTGAACTCAAGATCTCTCCGATGGTTATCTGCGTAACTCTTCTGTCGGCTCTGAGCGATCTTCAGGTTCTCCCGCACATGGGCGACTCCTTCTTCGGCCTCTTTAATTTTATCAGGGCCAAAGAACGCTCTCTCTCCCACCTGTGACCACATCAGCGGGGTTCTACACTTTCTTCCGTATAGGGCTTCGAAAGGTGACATCTGGATGCTGGCCTGATAACTGTTGTTGTAGGAGAACTCTGCATGAGACAAACTCTTCTCCCAATCTGACCCATACTTCAGTACACAAGCTCTGAGCATGTCCTCAAGGATCTGATTCACTCTCTCAGTCTGCCCATCTGTCTGCGGGTGATATGCGGTACTGTAATCTAGACGGGTGCCAATGGCCTTGTGCAGACTCTGCCAGAATCTGGATACCCATTGTGGCCCTCGGTCTGATATGATGCTGGTAGGTGCGCCATGGAGTCTAAGAATGTGGTCCACATATAGATCTGCCAGTTGCTCGGTACGATAGACTGCCTTGACTGGTATGAAATGTGCTACCTTGGTCAGTCGGTCAACTATCACCCAGATTGAGTCGTGGCCTTTCGGGGATCGGGGTAAACCCACGATAAAGTCCATGGATATGCCTTCCCATTTCCACTCTGGTACGTCTAGTGGTTTTAACAACCCAGCCGGCCTTTGATGCTCGGCTTTGACTCTATTGCATGTGTCGCATCGGGCGACATGCTCGGCGATGTCTTTCTTCATGTTCTTCCACCAGAAGTTCTTCCTCAGGTCAGCGTACATCTTAGTGCTGCCAGGGTGTATGCTATATTTGGAATCGTGCGCCTCAGTCAAGATTTCGTCTCGCAAGATTTTATCGTGAGGCACGCAGATTCTGCTTTTGCACCAGCAGGTCCCTTGTTCGTCCTCGTGAAACCAAGGAGACGTACCCCTTTCCATGATCCTACGGAGTTTTTGGATCACTAGACAACTCTTTTGGGCCTCCCGAATCCGTTCCTCTAGGTCATAGCGTATTCGCAATTCACTGAGCAAGCCCTTTGGTATGATCTCCAGTTGTAGATCTCCCATTTCCTGACACAACTCCAATGGTACGGTCTTCATGGACAAACTGTGGCAATAGCTCTTGCGGCTCAAGGCGTCAGCAACTACATTTGCCTTTCCCGGGTGGTAGTGGATCTCCAGGTTGTAGTCCTTTATGAGTTCTAACCACCTACGTTGTCTCATGTTCAGATCTTCTTGAGTGAAAAAGTACTTCAAGCTCTTATGATCAGTGTAAATGTCACACTTGTTGCCGATCAGGTAGTGCCTCCAGATCTTTAAGGCATGCACAACAGCTGCCAGCTCAAGGTCATGCGTGGGGTAGCGTTGCTCATGGTCTTTCAACTGTCGCGACGCATATGCTATGACTTTCCCACTTTGCATCAGAACACATCCGAGTCCCTGTCTCGAAGCATCACAGTAGACTACGAAATCTTTCTGAATGTCGGGCAAGGCTAGCACTGGAGTGGTGGTAAGCTTCTGTTTCAAGGTCTGGAAGCTCTGTTCACACTCAGGTGTCCACTCAAACTCGTTGGTCTTCTTGAGAAGGTTAGTCATTGGCTTGGCGATCTTAGAGAAATTCTCAATGAATCGACGATAGTACCCGGCCAAACCCAGAAAACTGCGGATATCCGTCGCATTACGGGGTTGCTCCCATTCCTTCACGGCTTCTATTTTGGCTGGGTCAACTGCAACTCCCTCAGCTGTGAGAACATGCCCAAGGAAGGTGACTTCTTCAAGCCAGAACTCGCACTTACTGAACTTGGCATAGAGTTGGTTCTGCCTCAACTTCTCTAGAACTACTCTCAAGTGTTGCTCATGTTCTTCGGCAGAGGCTGAATAGACAAGAATATCATCAATGAACACCACAACGAACCTGTCTAGCTCTTCCATGAACACCTTGTTCATCATATTCATGAAGTAAGCCGGGGCATTCGTGAGTCCGAAGGACACAACAGTGAACTCATATTGCCCATACCTTGTGACAAAGGCTGTCTTGGGTATATCCTCCGGTCTGATCTTCATCTGATGGTACCCGGATCTGAGATCGATTTTTGAGAAGAACTTGGCATCTTTCAACTGGTCTAAAAGGTCATCGATCCTTGGGAGAGGGTACTTGTTCTTGACAGTCACGGCATTTAAGTTCCGGTAGTCAATACACATCCTCATGGAACCATCCTTCTTTTTTACGAACAAGACAGGGGAACCCCATGGTGAAGCACTGGGTCTAATGTACCCCTTATCTGCCAATTCCTTGAGTTGCTTCTTGAGCTCTTCCAGCTCATCGACTGACATGCGGTAGGGCCTCTTAGCAATGGGACCCGTACCCGGCAGAAGGTCGATCACGAACTCCACATCTCTGTCAGGCGGCATACCCGGCAACTCCTCTGGAAACACGTCAGGGTACTCACTCACTATAGGCACTACCTCAACTGACTTGGATTCTAAGGCGCATATCATGGGCGCCTTCTTCTCATGGTTAGGCTCACATCGGAGCACGCGACCACTCGGGTGCGTTATCTCCACATACCTCGGTGAACAAGATATCACTCCCTTGTGTCGGGTCAGCCAATCCATTCCCAAGATGACATCCAGTCCATCTGACGGAAGTAAGGTGAGATCGGCTAGAAAAGGGTAACCCTCGATGGTGATGTTCACTCCCTGACATTTCTGGGTGCATCTGAGGTTGCCTAAAGGAGATATGGTGTCTATAGGTACCTTCCGTGGTGTCACGGGTAGGTTGTGCTCTCGTGCAAAACTAGAGGATACATATGAGCAAGTTGCACCAGAGTCAAATAGAACTGATGCCATAACTCCCTGTACCAAAAACATACCGTACACCGCGTCGGGGGCGTCCTGAGCGTCCTGTGCAGTCAGGTGGGTGAGACGGCCGCGGGTGGCTCCCACAGCTGGCTTGCGGGGTGTACCCTGAGCAGGTGCCTGCCTGGTCGCAGCCGGGGCAGGTGGTGGAGCAGCCTTCGCAGGGCAGTAGGCCGCCTTGTGGCCTGGCTGACCACAGTTGAAGCAAGCGAAAGGCACACTGCCAGTGGAGGTGGGTGCAGTGGCCTTCCACGTGCTGGTACTCTGCACGGGGCGGCTCTGAGTGGGGCGGTGGTAGTTGGCGGTGTGGGTACCACCTCCTCGACTCGGAGCCGGTGCAGCGCCCTGGGCAGAGCGGGGGCGCGACGGAGGGGGCACGTGAGCACGTGGCCTCTGGGGTGCCGGGCCACGAGAAGAACTCTCGGACCGGCGCTTCTTCTCCTTGTACTGAGCATCGGCCTCCAGGCGATCCCTTTCCATCTCCAGGGCCTTGTTGATCATCTCCCGGAGGGTGTAGCAGGTGTGACCCGAGAGGGCCACCTTGAGGCGCGTACTCAGACCCTTCTTGAAGAAGTACATCTTCTTCTTCTCAGTGTTGGACTCATCTGGAGCATACCTCATGGTGCGGGTGAAACGAGTGGCATACTCCTGTACCTTCTGAGTGCCCTGGGAGATGTTGCGGAACTCCTCCACCTTGGCGTCCATGACACCCTCAGGTACATGCTGCTCACGGAACGCCTCAGTGAACTCAGCCCAGGTTATGCCCCCGGGGTTCTCGTGGGTGTCACTGTAGCTGTCCCACCATGCGCGTGCAGCGCCAGTGAGCTGGTGAGCGGCAACTCCCACACACTCCTCATCAGTGCAAGTGGTGAGGTCCAGCTTCTTCTCGATCTCACGCAGCCAGTCCTCGGCGGCAATGGGATCATCATCAGCACAGTCAAACGTAGGAGGCCTCAGCTTGAGGAAGCCTTCTAGCTTCCTTTGGAAATCATTGGGCGGACCTCCTCCAGGACGACGCAGTATGCCATCCGCCAGTGCCTCCAGAAGGCGGGTCTGGCGATCCATCACCTCAGACAGAGACGGCGGCGGCGGTGGTGGTGCATTATTGTCCCCGAGCTGAGGGGACCTAGCTCTCCTGTGGAGTTCCTCTAGGGCAGGCTCTCCTGGGGCGGGCTGCTCCTCCACCTCCCGTTCGAGTCTGGGGGCGGGAGAGCCAGCTCCTCGACCACGCCCACGTCCACGACCGTGGTACTCCACCTCGGGTGAAGGGGAACGGACGTTGAGGCGTTCAGAACGGCGGCACACCATCTCTCTGCATGGATTAGGTCATGATTTAATGTGTTAAGACAGTGTTTAGATATTTAGGCAATTTAATTCATAAAACATTCTATCCAACACTCATACAAAGAAGCAAATAACATCGATAAAATCCATTAAGACCCAAACATTCATTACATGAGTTCATTACACAGCGATGCCTTGGGCAACTACACCAGAGGGCTCGCGGGAATCGCTCTACACGCAGGTAGGCTCCAAAAGACAGGACATTCCGCTCTACTACAGATAGTGAGTTACATGTCACATTATTCGCCACGCAGGGCACATCATCAGGTCGACTACTCTACTCTACTGGGTAGGGACGTAAGGTGGTGTGGTGGGGCGAGAGCTAGGGAGCTGCTCCTCAGAGTCCCTGTCCATAGCCTCGAGCTCGGCGTCAGTGCGGTGAAGTCGGCCGACGTACTCCTCCGCGGCCTTGAGCTGTATGGTCCTTGGTACCTCAGGGTAGTGCTCAGAAGGGCAAGCTGTGAGGTTGAGGGTGGTGGGTGCAGGACGGAAAGAGTGCTTGCGCGCCTCCTTGCGCATCTTGGGAGGAAGGGGCTCCTGGACACGGGCGATCTCCTTGACACGCTTGTTGTCAGAAGCGATCCAAGCCTGGCGGGTCCTCTGGGCCTTGTCCCTGAAGTACTCTGTGGTCTTGATGAGCTCAGCCAGGTGACGAGTGTTGTGGGTGGACTCAACCCTCAGCACCTCGTTCTCCTGTGACATACGCTCATAGCGGGTCTCCAGACACAGCTTGCTGAAGATCTTCTCCTTCTCCCTCTGACGGAACTCGCCCAAGAGCACACGCTGGCGCTCTAGTCGGTCCTCCAGCTCAAGCACCTTGGCGTCCAAGTGGTCGCCTCGGAGCTCATAGTCCCGGGCCTTGTTCTGCCATTCCTGAATCTCCTGCCTGAAGGCGACCTCGCGAGCTCGGCTGAAGTCCTCCAGGCGGTCACGGCTGTGGCGCTCTGTCAGGATAGCGTCCCTCAGTATCTTCTTCTTCACCTGCTCCATCTCGATGACGTGGTCGGCTGTGAACACCAAGTCTCGGTAGCGCTTGTTCTCAGTCTCGACCGCAGTGATGTAGCGATCCTGGGCCAAGATATAGCGGCCCGAGAACTGAAGACAAGGGTCTGTCTCCTCCTGAGCGAGCTGGTCTGCAGCCAACACTCGGACGGTGGCTCCCTCGACGTAGGTGAGGTCCAGGACACGAGGAAGTAGACGGAATCTGCCGCCCTGGATGTGCTCCCACGTGTCCTGAACGACGTGGCGGAGGGCCTGGCGAGTCGCAGCCTGGACGCAGTTGGCGACCGAAGTCTCGATCGCCAGCTCCTGGAAAGCTGCCACTCCAGGAAGCGTAGTGCTGGCGGGGACGGTGAGGTTGATCACAATGTGACCCTGAAGCTGTCCGTCCGGTCCCGCCTCTCCACGACAGACGTAGCGGATTGGCTCGGTAGGGACTCCAAGCTCAGCCAGCACGTCGTACAGCAGGGGCACAAAGCCACCGTACTGCTGGGCGTCCACAGCCATCTCAACGACCAACATGGTGCTCTGCATTTACCAAAGAATGAGGTTAGAAGGGAACTTAGTGAGGTTCAGGTGGTGAAAGAATAGATGTAAGGTTAAGCCATGCACAAAAGATGCAAGGTCGGCGAATATAGGCCGAAAAGACAAGTCTCATTCCTGATTTTTGTCGTCCAATCCTAAGGGTCTCGTCCTAGGGTCAAGTATGGCTCTGATACCAACTGAAACGATCTAGATTTCCACGAAGGGAAATCCCCAGATTCGAATTGTAAAACGAATTAACGCGCGAAGGAGTCAATTCGAATTACCCGAATTTCAGCTGTTATACAAGTCATACACGAACAAAAGAGAGTACAAGAGGGGTTTACTCATTATTACATCGCCACTTGGCGGAATCACACTCACACACACAGCATACGGAACAGCATCGGGTAGATAGCGAAGGCGCGAACTCCGGATCCTCCAAACTTGAGCGTAGGATGAGACGCCTACTCCTCCCAATCATCACCCGCGTAGTCGTACTCAGGCTCAGAACCTGCTGCCAAAGTATCAGTACGATTTGTACTGGCCACTGGCTCCCACCCTATGCTTTTGCGAAGCTTTGTGGTAGGTGGAATGCAAGGGTTTGAATCAAAAGACCTAATATATGGCTGTAGTTTCCTATGCGAATACGTCAAGTTTCATAATAATAAGTCAACTTTTATACCAACACCTTTCACACACATCCTCCCATCCCAGCACACACATCTCACCACACTCTCACTCTCTAGGCGGCAAGGACGACTCCCGCTCGTGCCTTGCCTCAACGGCCAACGCCGGATCCCACACAACCCAGGGGAAGATAGAAAGGACTCCTCTCTCTAGTCAAGTGAAGCGGAAACATAGGAAAGGTCCATAGCCGTAAACGGCATATGTATCGATCGATCAACCAGAAACTCTGCAGAGGTTTGCACTACCCACAAGATCACCATCCTCGACGCTGTACATCGTCTAGGCTGATACCGGGCTGCCTTCCAACTAAACACGATGCCACCCTACCACTCAGGACTGGGACCATGCCGGAGTACCACCGGCACGCTGAGACTGTGAGACGTAGTACCGGGCCCCCAAGGTCACTACGCTGTCTTAGGAGGGTGTGGGTCCCATGCCCGTACCTCCCTACACTTTCCGCTAACAACCTAGTAGTAGTGGCACCGCCCTAGCTGGTCGTACATCCGTCCCGTTCCATGGCTAAGGCGAGTGGGAATGCAAGGCTTCCTACGAACCGGTTCCCAGAACATATCAGTCCTTAAGTGACCAAGCAAGACATCTTCACGTGGGGTCGGCCGATGCCCCACTCAACGGGACATCCGGTCACCCCGTGCTAAACAGCACCTCCCATCCCGGCGCTTCGTCCCACGAAGACACTCCACTCCGGGACCTCACCCTGTCACATGTGCCCGCCACAGGCATCTCTCTTGGGAAACGCCCAGGTAGCATCTCCCGGCATGACTCGCCCCAAGACTCGTCGTACATTCCTGCTCGGTCGACTCAACCCTCACTACACACCCAAAACACACGCCAAGATCTCCCCAAATTCCGATATCGGCATTCCATGCCTTAACCAATCCCAACAACTGTCCACCAAGCATCACATCACAGATATAATGCAGAGTAGAGTACCAGTAGTAAGATGCAAGCTTCTAACCTAACTGCGGGTAAGCAAGGGTAGTAGGTTGCGACAAGGTAACGGCTCACAAGCATTTCTACCATGCATCCTATCTCAGATTATTGCATAAAAGTAAAGCGCTAGCTCCTACATTCATGGCATGACTAATAGGATTCTACGAGGTTGGGTGGGACGTGGCACCTGGCAAGTCGTCCTCGAGCTCCTCAGTGTAGTCGGGGTCGTACTCCTCAGTCGTCGGCTCCTCCGGGTCTGTCAAACGAGACATATGGTCGCAATAAGCGACTCCTACAGATATCACAAAAATCCAATAGAAGAATCGAAAGAACCAAATGCACTCATAAATAAGCCTATGACGTAGAGTTTCTTTTTATAAGAATTTAGATACTTGGTTTGTGTTTTTCGGAATCCATTTGGGGTTTTAAAAGACTTATGCAAGCTATAAACTTGGAAAAAGAAAAGAAAAAGGGGCAGGGAGACAGATCCGCGGTTTGGGCCTCAAACCAGCCCAGGTGGCGGCCAGGGGGGGGGGGTGGAAGGCCGCGGCGGCTTGGTGGCTCGGCCCAGAACGGCCTGGCGCGGCTGCTGGTCTGCTGCTGGGCTGGTGCTCTTGGGCCTTGGCTTCGCGCTGGGCTCGGCCCAGCGGCCAGGGTGCGGGGTGGAGGCGCGGGGCGCGGCCGGCTGCGGCTCACGGCGGGCTGGCGAACCTGGTCCACTCCCCTCTCCCTTCTCTTCGGTCCACGGCACACCGGGCGCACCCAGGTAGCTCTCCTCCTCTCCTCTCCCCTGTTCTTCCTATCCGACGGCGCCCAGAGCCGCCCAGTGTCCCGACGGCGCTCCGGCGGTGCTCCGGTGCTCTTCCCCTCGCTTCTCTACTTTAAACAGTGCATGGTGCGTTCTCGGACGTGGCGAAGGTGCTCGGAGCGGTTCGGGGCTCACTGCTGGTGCGTGTCGGCCGGACGTCGCGCGTGTCGGGGCGTTCGTGCCCGTGGCGCCCGCGACCGCAGGGGCGCTCACTCGGGTGCGCACGACGCGCCGGACTGCGCGCGTGGGTGGCGTGGCGCTTTGGCGGGTGCGAAGGGTGCTCAAGGTGGCGCCTTGGGCACTTCCCAGGCGGGTTCGTGCCGTGACCTCGGTGCGGCAGGGCGCGCCCATGGCGGTCGCGAGCGGTACCTCGGCTCTAGGCTCGCGGCGACCTCGCATGGCCGGGACTCGCTCCCCGGCCCCGGGTGTGTGCTGCGTGTACGCGTGCGCGTGCAGATGTGCGACGGACGCGAGAGGTGCAGAGAGGCAACGCCTTGGGTGCGGTTGCGGCGGCCATGGCGCAAGCGTTCGGCTTGGTGGTGCACGAAGACGGAAACGTGGGCATACCGGGGGTGGCGAGGTTGGTGGCTAGTGTCGCAGTGGAGAGCTGACGCCGTGCAGATGGTTCGCTGTGCCGTGCCGTGAAGCCCGCCGCGTGGATGGGGGAGGGACGGCGGCGGCGATCTCCCCTGCTCCGGTGCCCTGGACGGTCCCCGCGGCGTGGTCGCCCCGCCTCCTCGCTCCTTCCTCGGCTTGCAGTGCTCGGAGAGTGGTGGCTGGGCCGCGGCGCGGCGGCGGTGTGGATGGGACGCGCTAGGGCTCGGAATTCGGCTTAAATAGCCGCCCCTGATCATGGCTTGCGGTGGACGGCCGGGGTGTCATCCGGACACGTGTAGGGCGCCTGTGTTCGCGAGGCTAGGGTTTGGGGGGTGCGGGGTGGTTGCGAGCGCGATGGTGATCTCCCGTTCGAAAATCGCCCGGTCAAAAGGGAAGCCGGTGGCGTCACCATGGCAGAGGAATCGGGCAGGAAAAAGCAGAGGAGGGGAAGCAAGGTGGGGGATGACAGGCGGGGGCCACCTGTCATCCGCGCGGGGTGGTTGCTGGGCGTCCGCGCGCGGTGTGGATCGCGTGCTGGGCCGCGCGCGCGGTGCTGGCGGGCGCTGGGCCGCGGCAGAGTGCCCCGCTGGGCCGCGACGGCGCCTGGGCTGCTGGCTATGCGCGGGTAGGGTGCGCGTGCTGGGCCGCGCGCGATGCTGGGCCGCGGCGAACGCGAGCGCGGGTGGGGTGCGCGTGCTGGGCCGCGAGCTGCTCTCGGGCCAAATTTGCTTTTCATTTTTCCAGCCCTAGCTTCAACCGTTTTCTAATTTCTGCTAAGTCTATTCTCCAACCCCTTGATTCCCTAATTGCTTAACTTAGTTTCCAACTTGAGCACAAGCCAAGGGTCAGCTTTTGAAGAGAAATCACTAGTTAAATAAAGGTTATTGATTTTATTACTCACCACATAAAATCGATAAAAGCCAAATCACATGTTGAATTAAATATGCATATGCTCAAAAATTAAATAGGTTCTACTTGTGCATCTACAAGGGATTTTTCTAGTATGAATTCACCAAACAAGGGTTATTTTTAGAAAAAAAATTTTCAGGTGGTAATTTTGGTAATTTGCGAAAATTTCTGGGTCGTTACATAGTGCCTTCAATTTCTTGCATAGCGATTCCTTTCAATCGGGTTGAAGCACCCGGGCGCCGTGCTATCCGCTCTAAGGAGGCAGGATTTTGAGGGAGTTGTGATTGTAGGTCATTATAAGCACGTGGAGATAATCCACCCTCAGACTTAGAGCCACCAGAAGTAATCGGGCAGCATGGAGCCGATGACACACCCTCTTGTTCTTGATTACCAGGTCCCTTGGACCGGCGGCGTAATTTCGAAAGCAAACCATTAGAAAAGGTTGCTTTGGGGTTAGGTACGATCTCCTCATCCGAAGGATATGAGAAATCATGGGTAACTTGTGGAGGTACCCATATCAAATCATCTTCATGTTCAGCATGTGTGAACGTAGTGCCACACAAGGCCATCTGAATAGGAGAGGTAGAACCATGCTCCCTATCTTCAACTTGCATTCTTTTAGACTGCTCTCTTGATTGGTGAGCAGTCAACACCGCTTGCTCAATCTCCTTTATCAGAGACGATGGGTGCATATTTTCTTGTTGAATATCTTTATGGGAGTCTTCCATAGTGACATCATTTTGCGTTTTCTCCAAAGACCCTTTAGCGGAGGTTTGGAGCGAAGGGTTCTCTTCTTTAGCCACACTTGGCCTTTCATCCCCTTGTACTAGACGTGGTCTCGGCACGAGATTATCCACGAGATACTTGTATCTCTCATTTTGGAGTAGAGTAGGCGAAAGGCGAAGTGTAATCTTGTCGTAGAAGGGGTGAACTTGCCCTTCGGGGCGGACCCGAACATGCACGCTGCCAAGTACCAGATCTTGTAGCTCTTGGTACATGGCGCGTCGATTCCTCCTGCGGTTTTCGCGTTTGCGTTGATTAGCGGTAGGAGGCCGCGGAGCTTTAGGTGGAATTGCCGGAGTCGGCAAGAGCGACGAGTTTACTTGAGGGCCTGATGAAGACGCCACCTGAGTAGGTGCGACCTTCAAGCGCGGCTCATCCTGCGGCACTTGCCTTGGTCGTGTGGGTGGTGCGCTCGCAACATGTTCATGTTGTTGCTCTTTCGCATGATATTGGTCCCTTCTGAAATCTCTTGGTTGCCATTCTTGGTGTGCCCACGAATTCCAGCGAGGAGGCAATGGAGCCTGTCTTGAATGATGAAACGGGCGTGGAGGGAGATCCCTCCGTGGTGCTAGCGTCTTCCGCTCATCTTGGGGGCGATGGCTAGCGACATAGTACCTGCCACCAGCTTGTTGAGAAGACTCCGGAGCGTGACTATAACGACCAGGGCCTTGGTACTTAGACCTGCCACCAGTTCGCGTGAATGGCCTCGATTCTTGAGAGTTACGAACAGGAGAGATAGGCCTCCGATTACCCCTGCATATGCAGTTGGCTGGCGACCCTGGAGCTGCCTTTCCAACTCCTTCATTTGAGCTTGCAGCTGCTGAAATTGCTGCTGGAGCTGATCGGTTGGTGGTGCGTTTGCATGAGGCGCCGGTACTTCATTTGCTAGTGCAGCAAATTTATTTTTTTTGGGGCTGGCATCAGCCGTGGTATGGTATGATGCAACCATCATAGGCGGGCGTAGAAGAATATTTTTAGTGCGAGCTGCAATTTCGCACTCAGGAAATTTGGCTACACGTTTTAATGTACGTGTCCAAAATTCATTCATAATAGCTTGCCTGACAAGCTTCTTTAATTCAGTTGGCCTATTGGCCTTTACAGATAGCACATAAGGCTCTCCCACAACGTCGAGGAACTCAGGGACTTGTTGCACTTGCTTAGGCGTTGTGCTCCTTACAACGCGTGCGCTTAATTCAGCATGAAGTTTCTTGACATTACTCC
Source organism: Sorghum bicolor (assembly GCF_000003195.3). NCBI lineage: Eukaryota > Viridiplantae > Streptophyta > Magnoliopsida > Poales > Poaceae > Sorghum > Sorghum bicolor. The sequence goes on along the minus strand of NC_012871.2, from coordinate 66,215,423 downwards.
GCTTCCTTCGATAGTTGCGGAGAGCATTCTTCTTGTTCCTAGAGCGCGCATTGCACATTGACCAGGACAAGGAATAAGAGGCGTCATTAAGTGCCTCGAGGACTTTGGCCTCTGAGATTGGACAACTCGGCTCCCGTGCATTCGAGAGCGCTTCGGGCTTCCCTAGCAGTTCACGAGCGTCGGCAACGGCAGTTTGTCTTGCCTTCTTGGCTTTAGCAGCCGCACGCTCGCGTGCCTTCTTCGATTCTCCAGCTTGAACTGGTGCGAAATCTTGTGTGAGATGGTAGTACTTCTTCTCTCCGTGGGTGAAGACTGCCATGGGCGCGTGAGTGCCGAAATGAATCAGACACGGAGCAGGAGAGAACTTCATCGCTTCTTTGATGGTGATGGCAGGGAAGGACTCACCTGCGAGAGGGAATCCTTCAATTAGTACACCGTGTAATAAAACTTGTATGGATGAACATATATTTTTTTTAAAGCTTCACATGTATATATAAACACGGCGTGCTTCTCCTCTAGTTTTTTTTTTAAAACGGCTTTGGCTGTTTGGACCAGCAAGCCATGCTCAATTTCTCCTTGCTTCATGATTTCTAGATAACGTGGATCATGGAACATCTCTTTTTTTTCTAAAGCTAGCACGAAGTAAACTAGGCACCAATCGGCCCTTTTGTGTATATATGTATATGTGTACATAAGTCTGTAACGCATAAACATATCAGACATATATTTTGTTCCGACAAGGAGGCACGTGTGTCTCTCTTTTGTTACTATCTTTTCCTCACATAGCAGCCACGAGACATATCTTCAGAGCAAGCATCGTCCGATCATATACAACAACCACGAACGGGCAATCCTTTTTTTTGACGACCATTGAAGCGCAGCGAAGATGGGAGGAGAATCGAGTCCCACTGGACGTGCCATTTTGTTTGGTCGAAAACCGGGCGAAGACATAGAAAAATAATGTAATGCAAGGGAGACACATGCACACATATTCGAGAACCACATATTTCATTAATTATTTCTTGAATATACAAAATACATGAACAACGAAAAAATTGTCTTCTTCCGTCTTCAGCGTCATGCTTGAGGAGAGGTCTGACTTGTAGAGAAAATTGCGTAGTTCGCCGATTCCCGGGGCCTGTTGGGCGCTTCCGGTTAATTACATCCGCAAGACGAGCTTGCGGAAAACCTCCGATTAAGCTGCGCTTTATGGTCGTCAAATATATTGGTCGCCGTCATAGCCATATGTGATATACGGCATAATGATTATGGGTGGCTTTATGTCGCCGAAACTCGGTCACGACATTGCCATCGCCACGTCGGAGTAATAAACGGAATATGTTAATAAAGGGGGTGACTTTCGCCTCGTCGGTGCCCAGTCATGTACGCTGGCCTTCACTAACACGGACATATGTGAGTTGCCTTTGCCTCGTCGGTGCCCAGCAATGATGTTGTCCGATCCCGTCAATTGGAACATGTAGATGGACTAGTGACCTCGCCTCGTCGGCACTTGGCCAGACTTCCGCCTAGCCTCGTCGTCGGTACTAGACGCAAATAGTAGAAATCCGCCAAAAATCAATTAGCGGTAAAGTATGGTTTAGACGATGCCTTCTCATGAGATCAAATCGACAGCCTCCCGGCGCTACTTGCGTTAACTCGAGCGTTACACCGAATTTGGTCGCAACCACTTTTATATGTAGGAGTAAGACTAGGCAAGCCCCTCGTCGATTATTAAATCTTGGTGATCATGGACACTCGCCATTAAGTGCTTTTGTATTTGGATCGAACAACAATAGACGCAGCCTGCATCGTTGAATGCAAACTGGCTCTCTACCAGGCGTATAGCTTCACATACAGGTGCCGATTTGCGGATCCTCGGGTAGAAATTCAGCAAGTTATACAATCACGTATACATAAGTGCATGCATCTCGTGGAGCAACTAGCAGGCATGACCAACTATTCAAATATGGCATCTTCTCCGATCAAAGAATAGGACGCCGGCATGTACATATGTGCGTATGTATCTCCAAGATATATGTATAATTGTAGAACTATATTGATGGCAGCTCTCATCATGACATAATATACGCTCGAACAATAGTTGCTCATGTGATGGAATCGACAGCCTCTCGACATCAATATTTTATAACGAAACGAGGCGTTCTCATCTCGTGTCTTGACTTTTCATTATTACGACAAGCGGGAGTTTCCCGTCTTACGCGCTGCGACGAGCGGGTTTCCGTCTCGTGCGTCTTGCCTGTTATCATCACAAAAAGCGGGCGTTCTTGTCTCGAGCACTGCAACGAGTGGAAATTTCCATCTCGCGCATCCCCTCTTTTACCATCGTGACGATCGGAAATTTCCGTCTCGCGCCCTGCAACGAGCGGGACGTTCTTGTCTCGCGTGTCTTGAACCTTTTCTTATAGAGCTTGGCTTCGCCATCAGCAACTCGACAGACGAGGGTCCCGTGAATGAGCAGGGGGCCAAAACCTGTTGGCGGGGCTGGCTTATATAGGAGCAGGTAGGAGGCGTTGGCCTCGTCGCCAAGTAACCGTGTTTGTTTAGATTGGATAAATCCTAACCGACCGGCCACAATGAGTCGTATCCAACTAGGGCCCATCAGCTAGCATATACACATATACATCCATGTACAGGTTCCAACTCCAACTAACCAGCCGTGAGTTACCGAGACAACACCTGGTTAGTGTACGTATACGTACACACACGTATGGTATTAGGATTTGCTCACAAATCGTCATATATTATAAAGATATCCATACACTTTCCGATGGGACTTCATTAGCAAGCATGGCCCACATGTCATAAGCTCCTTTATAATTAACAACTACATAAACATGTGCCTATGATAGTTCGATATGAAAATACGTATTTCCTCAAGATTCTTATACGTCATGACATAGAGGACCCATACGTGTGTGTATATGCATATATTGTTTAGAAAGCTATATATACATTGCACGGGTCACTCCCTGCTGGCAGCCCGTGTTACTTGGCACAGGGAATATTATATACCAAAAATTTATCATACAACATGACACACAATTTGCACACTCATGGAGGTCGATCTTAAGTACTGTTCGATAATTTATTATGAGAGAAAACACTATTGAATGAGTAAGGATATTCGACAAAGAAAAGCACCAAAGGGTGCCAAAATTCGATCCAAGTTTGCAGAAAACGAAATGCCCTCATCAAAATTGCCACCTTTCTCTTTCCCTCAGCCCAAGTTTTGAGTTGAGCAGCGAAAGGAAGAAGGGAGGCAGGCATCTATTTCATTCAGCAAACGTCTCTTTCTGATTGCAAATTATCGCAAACCTAGTACTAACAACAGGTTGTCTTGTCTGTTTGAGCAGTGGCCAACAGCATGAAAACAGGACATTTAACCGTATTTTTCTCTCAGAAAAAAGATTAGTATTTTGAGTTGTGGCTTTTAGGCCAAGCGAGAAAACGACTCCACCTCCCGCAAATATATTCATCAACCAAAAGACTATTCTGAATCTGAAATAAAGCCGCATCTCGCTTTCGGAGCTTGACAGGCGAACAAACCAACACAACAAAGGAGGGGAGCAAAGGGGGAAAGAGGAAACACACAAGGGACCTGCTGCTTCCTGGATTGTTCTCTCTTGCGTTGCGCCTCCAAAATGTCATTGTTCCATGAAGCAATAGTTACCACTGTTGTAAAACATACGGACTTGATCCTAGAAGAAAAGGAGAAGGAGGAATCCTAATCCTAGTCCGTTTGTATGTGGGCTCTTACCAAAACTCTTAAGCCTTGACAGGACTATATATACGTGGGAGATCTATGTTGTAATCACCAATATCCAGAGGAATAAAGAATAGTCTCCCTATCTTGTGTCTATTTGTTCTCTACTTTCATCTACTATGTTGATCATGAGAGACGGAGAGGGAAAGGTCCTAAACGCTGACAACATGTTTTATAACACGTTATCAGCACGACAAGCTCTACGTTGACATCGCCGTTGAAGCCGCCGTCGCCCTTCGACGCCGACGCTCATGCCGCCGACGTGCCGGACATGACTACTTCGACGACGACGTTGATATCCCAGCGTTGTTAGCGGAACGGATCTGCTACCTCTACCTAGATCTAATCTGCACTGCATCGACATGGACTATCGTCATCAAGCAGGCGGATCTACGACAATGCCAAAACGCCCTACGCGGTATATATCTACTAACCACTACCTTACTCGGTATGTGAGGTAGATCAAATTGGCATCCTATACAAGGTATGAAAGAATCGCATCTCGCCGATTGCATTTTCTTAGCCATCAAGCCTGTCTATATAGATATTATTCTCTTGAATAATTGAACTGTACAAGAAGTATACATGCACACGAAAGTATGAACATACACACACGGTTGGTACACCAAGAGTATAATACGGATACATGCTTCTATCGTCATGTAAATCACTGAATGTGTACGTTGCAGAGAAACTGATCTTGCACGATCACTGTCATCCGACCCTAAGCCAGCATGTTTCAGTACCGATCGACCATGCATCAAGCTAAATTATTATGTTTTTAATTTATATGTGCAGTAGTGCATATATATGTATATATATACCTATGCGGACATGCATTGATAAAAAAAATGCCAATATAGCAAGGCAACTACCCCGCATAGTACTCAGATGAAAGTAAAAAAACTGGAAGTTTTGCCGAGTTGTATATATACTATGATGTTTTTCGCCGGCTAGCGCTGCTGCCAAGCAGGAGCATCTATATATGCACGAGCCTGAAGGCTCACTGCTACTGCTACCAGTGGATGATCTCCTTCGTGACCTTAAGCGAATCAGCAAGTTCGTCTCCATAAACATTGCACCTCTCGACATCAGCATTAGCAAGTATGTTCTATGACTCTAGTAGAGTTGGTTTGAAATCGCTGAGCATGGTAATGATGTCCTGAACGCATCACACCATGCATCGTGTCAGGGTTGCATGGCCTAGGCCACGGTATTTGAACTTGAATGCATGACTCTGGCCTGAAAACATAGTAGAATTAAATATAGAATAATCAGTGAAAATAAATCTGGATTTGTATTTATAAATAAATCACAGTGGCACTGAATTAAGCAAATAAGCACTCTTTCCTGAAGAATAGTGTGTGTATGTTATTTACAAACATTTGTTTATTGTTTTTATATATACGCTATGCGTTAATATTCTTATGCTCCTTTGAATGTATTTATCTACCACACATTATGAATTTTATAACTTGTACTTGCTTACTTGCAAAAATAAAATCTTCAATGATTACATTAGAAACATGGTATACGGTATATGGGTTCTCTAAATTCTGCAGACCTTAGACTTACCACCTCTAAGAAGCTCATATCAATTTATCTAGCATAATGAATTTTCGGGATGAATACATGGTTGATATTAATTCTGAAAATTAGCATGTACCATGATTATATCCTAAAAAAAATGCTAGAATGCTTCTATGAATATTATTTTTATAACCATCCACTATCTTTTTGCACCTTGCTGCTTGTTTACTTGCAGTAAATTTATAGGCACATAATAATTCCAGTTATAATGATATATATGCATACCTTCATGAAGAAGGATATCTTGGACTTGCTTTGAATAAAAGAATTATATAGCATGGTCATTCTTAATCCTAGTAGGATATTCTACTACAACTGAAGTGTAGTAGACTCAGGCACTATAGTTCCTCTAAATAAGTATATGGCCATAATAAATCTCAAAGGTCTTTGTGGGATGCATGATAAATTTTAGAAGATATCCCATATTATTGAAAATCGAATTTTCAAGCTATGCATGATCCTGTGAGATATATATGCTACTCTACAAACAAATACAATGACCCAAAGCTTTGTATTAAATGTCATAGAAGACATGATGGTAAATAAAAATTTTATCGGTAAATATTCTTGAAGAAATTTCTCTTGTATATAGAATATTCAAGAGCAATAAAATACATGAAGTATTTAAATTTATCATTAGAAATGACTCAAATAGAAGTTGAGTTAGAATTTTTAGACAGCTCTATGAACCAGGATATATGACTTGCATATGTTGCACTCGTAGAAGGATTATTATTACATATCACTATTATGAAATAAAGCATGCATGAAGCTGCTAAATGTCAAGCATAGAAGCTAAGACATGTAAGAATGGATAAAAATTAGAATATTTAAGGTTTTCTTGAAGAAGAACTTAAATCATGTGCTTATAGACTTGTTTTGTCTTTTAATATCCTGAAGTATTAGTGGTGGCAGTGCTTTAAGTTTTAATTCCCGTTGAATTAAGTGGATTATATAAACTCGTAGAAGAGTTAATGGTTATTTTATTAGCTTGAAGACTAATATCAAGCATTTAATATTCTTAGTTGCAATTCTTACTTGCAGTAATATGTGTCAATCTTACATGGAATGAATTAGAGTTGTATGTTTCACATATAAACAATTGCTTATTTTGCCTATGTAAATAAGTTTTGCATTATTTTTATCCACAAAGAAGCCTTATTAACCATGAAGGTTATCATTCTTTGTGCAATACTACCATGTTGGTAGAAGGGAGATTGAATTTCCTAGAAGCATATGAATGATTGGACTATACTGGCATATGAACTGATCTCGCAAGGATCAATTTAGCCAAAAAATTGTATAATCCATAAACTAAGTATTCAATACTTCAGCTCAAAAAAAAATTAGAAGTTTATGTCCTACCCCAAATATGTTGCTCTACAATGAATAGTACACGCGATATGTATATTTCATGTCACAACTATTGAATGCTAGAAGTATGATTAAATTCTATGGAACATTTGAAATGATTAATCATAGATAATGCATGAAGCATATTACTACTTGAAGTAATTATGACATGAAAAGGGGGAGGAATTTTAAGTAAAGGCATAAGAAAATGTGGATAATATATATTTAGTAGGCATAGCCTTCCTAAATCTATCTTTAAGTGCATGTATAAGGACTTGATGTTCTAGTTGTGACTTTTCCGGCTATGTTAATTTTCTCTACATTGCACAAATTGCATGTAAGCCTGTAGCTTTGCATTTTGTTATTATCTATTATGTTAGATTGAATACCAACATTCCACGTTACACTTGAATGTGAATTACTATGTTGTGCTCCCGTCGAGCTGTAAGTATCTCCACTCCTGCATGGATATTAGCATAGAAGAAGCTAAATTTGTAGCTAGTAGCTACCTTGCACTCCTCCATAATTAGATTGGCTAGCTAGTACGCTATGTCTATATAGTTCCCGTTGAACTAAGAAATATTTTGCTTTTCATGTGTTGCATACATAAGCAATATTTTGGTCTATGGCTAAGCGGCTTAAGATCAGGGGGAGTGAGTTAATCTGAAATTAGCTAAATGGAGAAGTAACCCAATTTGAAGGGATGAATTATAGTGGAATTAAGATGGTGGATAACATGCTTAAACGATTTGGGATTTATTAAGAAAAGGCATTTGAGGATATTGCATTAATGGCAATTAGAGAATTCTTGAAGAAATTCCATGTAAATTTGAATATTGCGTATTTTATACATTTGAAATGTATGGTCCATTTTTTATGTATGAGTACTTGGATCAATTTTTTAGGCTAAAGAATAAAGAAGCTAGATAATAAAATAGTTTTATAAACTATGATATGTGCAAATCAGGGGGAGAACATCCTTGATTTCGTAGGAATGCTGAACATTCTTAAGTGCACTTTATGAATTCTAGCTCACTGCATATAATGTATAATAACCCCCATATTTAAATATGTGTGTGAATATTTCATATAAATTTTTTTCATAGCATATATGAATGGGCCTCCACTTGTAGTTGGAGATACATGAATTTGAATTAGTTTAAGCCCATCATAGGAGATTTCTTTTGAAGTATGCTATTAAAGATCTAATATTGGCATTAGGGGGAGAGAGCCTATGTTGAATGCCAAATTTTATTTCCATAGAAGGAAAATGATCTTAAAAGAAAATATTCCTTGAAGCTTGAAGGAGAAATAGTATCACGCACTAAATCAAACAATAGTTTGACTAATGCTCTTGTGAAGCATGAAGCAGAGCATATGCCAGATATTTTTGATAATGAGAGGAGTAATTTGAAGTTATAAACAAGAAGTTGTGTTTACTAGTAGTAAACTAAATGTGTATACTACGAAGCTACGGGGACGCCTGTGGATTCTAGTTTAGTGTATACTTGTTAAATGAAATAAAAATAAACTCCTCCATTCTTATGAAGAGAACACCTCATGAAGAAGGTTAGGCACCTCATGAAGAGGATCATCATGAAGATGAAATCCAACACATTAAGCGCACGCACCATAGTGTTGGGTATGCAGAACAATAAATTATCTCTTGTTTAGAAAATGACAAAGAGATAGGATAATCTCACATTGTGAGAGTATTGGGAGAAAATAATAGTTGTCGACAGCACTACCTCTATAATTGCAAATGTTTCTCTTATGAGAACCCGGATCCAGAAACAAAGTCCATGGCAAAGTCGCTTGAAGCGATTATATCGGGTCAATAAAGAAAGCAATTGAGGTTGAATCTCCTACTAAGAAGAAATAAATGTTCTGCTATATCACTGGCAAATACAATGAATAAATATGAAATATGCAGTTAGTAAGTGGATTAAGAAAATCCATATAGTTCCTGAAGAATAGAAATCGCAACATATAAAAATTAATCTCATACTAAGTATTAAGAAGTCTAAGGTAGAATAATATATTCCTAAATGAATATTAAAGTCTCAAGAAGAGCATATCCTAGAAGGAAAAGAGTCATTGAATGACCTTGTAGTGAATATCACTATTTTATTATGTATATCACATAATAATCTCTCATGCAGTAGAGAATATATCTCATAGAAAAGAGATATTATTCGCTAAGAATAAGAACATCCTTGAAGGATTTACCAGACAATTCTTAACAAGCACCATTACTCCCTGAAGTGAATGTAGACCCGAGAAGAAATAAAATGAGGAATTCTAAATATAATGAAGATATCATACAAACACTCAGAAAGTGTATATTGTAAAGCTAGCAATAAAGTTTTGATATCCTCTAAATACCATAGAAGGTATAATAATAATGGTAATTTTGGTAATTGAATTATCCCCTAAATGCCAAATGTAAGACTGGATTTATTGTTTAGTGGTATAATCAAAATCCTGAAGATTTATAGAATATATAATTTAAAATCTACTAAACAAGAATTATAAGTTTGGTGCACTATCTAGAAGATATTGAATATTGTAATTATTTACCCCATAATCCTCTGAAAGGATTCATTACCCTGAAGATAATTTTTTATTTGTTTTGCACAACTAATAAGTGGTCGTTTTTACGTGAAGCATATTGCTCTTGTTTATACTCATATAATTCATAGAAGAATTATAAGCCAACTTTTGGAAGATATAGTATTGTGGTACTGCATACCATTAATTAAGCACACATTTGTGAACAGTGTGATTTTGAACAATAAAGTTCCAAGTTTGGCATTATGAGGGGAAGCATATTTTCATTGTATCTACATTGAAGGTAAAACCACTAGAATTACAAAGATCTAGTAGATCATATTTGCTAAAACATTGAAGTTTATGCATAGATCATGAAGATAAATATCTATTAATGAAGAATATGGTATCGTGAAGAATATATAACCACAAAGGTTAAATGTTGTACTCTTTTTTTCTATGTGAGTCTTTACTTGAAGGTTTCTCACACAAGGTTTTTAATGAGACAACATGTGCAATACAATTAACGAATGTGATGTACTCTTTTCTCCAAGATCCGTTTTTTCCCATTGGGTTTTCAGATGGAGTTTTTAATGAGGCATGTGCATATCGTGGTAATCGCCCAAAGGGGAGTGTTGTAAAACATACGGACTTGATTCTAGAAGGAAAGGTGAAGGAGGAATCCTAATCCTAGTCCGTTTGTATGTGGGCTCTTACCAAAACTTTTAGGCCTTGACAGGACTATATATACGTGGGAGATCTATGTTGTAATCACCAATATTCAGAGGAATAAAGAATAGTCTCCCTATCTTGTGTCTATTTGTTCTCTATTTTTATCTATTATGTTGATCATGAAAGATGGAGAGAGAAAGATACTAACCGCTGGCAACATGTTTTATAACAACCACATTTGTACAAGCAGGCTTATCATCTTTCAGCCTAATCCCACGCGACAAGCTACACATATAGACATACTACTAAATATAGCAGCTAGCAGGGCGCCGCCATGGGCAGTGACAAACCGGCAGCCGCCTCTTCTAGGCAGGCAGCTGCCACTGTACAGATCGTGGGAGGGATCGATCAAAGAAAGGCACCAGCTAGACGGAATTAAACATGAGATCGATGGACTTGATCTATGTACATGGACAGAGGCCAAGGAACTAAGTAAAGCTTAGTAGAGCTTGTAGCAGAGCACTACCACCGACGGCGGCATATGGCATATGAACTGGTGTAGTGTTCTACTACCAGTAACCAACAGGTAGCAGCACTCACTAATCAGTCACTTGATTGCTACTAGCTAGCACGTACGTAATTATCACCGCTGGTTACTACCATCATCGCCTCCAAAAAGAAGAGCACCCACTTGCTTCGACTGACTTGATGGTCAATGTCCTCGTCGATCGGAGTCCGTCCTCAGAATGGCGCGGACGGCATCCTCTGCAGAGTCTTCCTCACAATCGGCACCGCCACCTCCACGGACACCCTCAGCTGCCGAATCCAATCCAGAGACAGACAAGGCGCGAGCCTTTGAGTTTGAGGAGTTGAGCATGCAAATATAGAAGGAGAGGGAGAGGGATGGACAAGATGGGTTTTGGTACCTGGTCGTACTTGACGCGGAGGCTCTCGTTCTCGTCCTGCAGCATCTGCACCTTCCTCTCCAGCTCGCGGACGTAGGCCTGCTTGCGCGCGCGGGAGCGCGCCGCGGACTCGCGGTTCTTGATCATGCGCTTCTTGCGGCGGTCGGAGCCACCGCCGGCCCAGGTGGCGGCGGCGCCGGCGCCGAGGCACATCTCGTCCTCCAGCAAGCCGCGGGCGGGGCCGGCGTCCAAGGGCGCGACGTCGGCCGCGGCGGAGTCGAGGTTGTACGGGAAGAAGGACGACGCCGGGGACGCCACGGCATTGCGGAAGCCGCCGCCGACGCCGAGGGACATGTGGTGGCGGACGCCGTCCGCGGCGTAGGCGCCGGCGCCGACTCCGCGGGTGGTCGGGGAGGAGCCGCCCGCGGCCGCGGCGGAGGAGAGGAGGTGGAGGCGGGAGTTGAGGCTGAGCTGCGTGGAGATGAAGGCGCTGCAGGTGGAGGCCGCGGCCACAGGCTGCGGCGGGGACGCGCTGGGGCTGCTGGCGGTGTTCGCCCATATGTCGTCGTCGTCCTCCATGTCTATGGCCGCCATCCCCCCCTCCCCTCTCTTCTCTTTCTGGCTACGCTCGTTGCCTGTTGGCGCCTCTACGCTTTGCTTGTTTTGGGCACGCACCGGCGCCCCACAGGGCCACAGGGCGGGGTGGCTGGCTGGCTTTAGTAGCCGCGGACTCCAACAGGTCCAAACGGAGGAGGAGGAGGAGGAGGAGGAGGGGGCTCGGGGGCAGAAGCAGAAGCCCAGCTCAGCGTCACTGTGTGGTGTCTCTGTTTGGCAGCCAATGACCGAGAGATCACTGTTGACCAGTGAGTGAGACCTGGCACTGGTCAAATGCTCCTCCCTTTCTCCGCCGTGGATTAATGGGTAAATCTACAGGAGTATGTACGACGTCTACTGACGCCGTTAAAATCCTTATAAAAAATACTCCTAATTCCTAAACAAGCAATCACGTTAAACTGAAGACTTTTAATCTGTAGACAGTTTTTATCACAAGAAAGTTCGCGCAGGGCTACGCCCATAGCTTTGCTGCAATCCACTAAATGGATTCATGCTGAGACGATAACAAAGATCACAGCAACAATGATTCCACATGGCCAAATACACTATCACCGACATTGACACTCTGACCTTGTTGAGTTCTGAAAACTTTTTAGTTTTAGACACTGTAGTATTTTTATTTTTATTTGATAATTATTGTCTAATCAGTGACTAATTAGAAAAAAAATCATCTCATGATTTACTGGCAAACTGTGTAATTAGTTTTTGTTTTTGTCTATATTTAATGCTTAATGCATATACCACAAGATTCGATATGACGAAAAATTATGAAAAAATTTTTATTTTTAAGGTGAACTAAACAAAGCCTCCAAATAATTCCTCAACTTCAAGTACTCCGGTCCTTATCAGGTGCTCTCCAGGGTGGGCCACCATCTTTTTCGATGCAACTGTTTTTTTTTTTCATGTTTCACAGCTGAAGAAGATGATTAGGAAGCATCAATTGGTTATTCCATTCCGCCTGAGGCTGATGTTCAGTGGAACGTTCTAGTGGCCATCTTGCAGCGCTGGTCTCTAGTTTAAGATGACTCTACTAAGCCGCAGGGGTTAGTCTAATCCGTTAGCTTTGTTGGCGACATGGGAGGATCTATATAAACCATTGAAGTAGTTGTTTCCTCGAGCTCATGTTTTGGGAGAACTAGCATGACAAGAAAGGGGGATGATAGCGGACATCGTCAATCTACTGAGGATGGCGGTGGAAGAACGATCGATGCTGTGGAACATGTGCACCAAGAGTGTGGACCGGCTCCGCTGCGTCAAGCAAGGACCAAGAAGCCAAAACAACTTCATCGACCCAACCAGGTCTACAATGGGGATATGCAACACGGTCACTTGGATGAAAAATATTGTTCACTAATTTATTATGCGAAAAAAACAATGTTGAATGGTTGCAATTTGGTAGATAATCTCAAACTAATAAGCTGGTGGTGGTGTCTGAGCTATCTCCTGCCCATCGCCCGCATGCAGATACAAGGGCACCACCCATGCTGTGTAAAATGTTATCGAAGTTTAGAACTAAACTTATACTCGATCACATCTCTTTGTCCTCGCCTCTGCTCCTTTTCTTTCTCTCCTTCCTGCTTCAGCAAGTTAAGGGTTGTTAATATCCATATGAATGTATTTAGAGAAAATTTTGTTAAATAACATTTATCCTATCAAGGTAAAATATTTTTTATATTGAGAAAAGACGATCGATGGTCTAGATATGCAAATCATATTAATAGTCTAACAAGCCACCAACAATTACAAACGACAAATACGTTACATGCACATGATATTCACTCACATTACATGCTTATCTAACACACATTGCGCAGACCTATGTTGTATCACATGCAATTCACGTAATCACATTGGCACACAGCATACAAATCACGTTGGCCCATGAAAAATACATGATAATCAAAATATATTAAGTCAAAAGTTATAAAATATTACCATGACAATAGATAGCACATGCATCAATCCAATCTAGACCTTATTTATTCTATTTTACAAAATAAATTTTTAAATAAATATATATTTCATCTATTAATTTTCGAGAAGTAATAGGCGATCATAACCGTCCGATATGAATAACACAAGCTTTCATATGCTGCTAGTATTTTTTTCTAACAGTTCAAGGGGAATTCACTCTCTAGAGCCAGTTCTGAACTTCACTCATATCCTCTTCGTGCTCAAAGTGATTTGGGCCTTGTTTAGTTCCCTAAAAATTTTACAAAATTTTTCAGATTCTCCGTCACAACGAATCTTTAAACGTATACATGGAGTATTACATATAGATGAAAATAAAAACTAATTATACAGTTTGGTCGGAATTGACGAGACGAATCTTTTGAGCCTAGTTAGTCCATAATTAGACAATATTTGTCAAATACAAATGAAAGTACTACTATTCCTATTTTGTAAAATTTTTTGGAACTAAACAAGGCCTTGGTTTTAAAATTTTCAATTATATTAGTATTGAAAGCTTGTGTTATTATTATCAATAAAAAACAAAAAAATCGTTATAAAAAAATGAAAAACTGAAACTGAGTACCTCTGGACTGCTGCTGGTTGGGGGGACGGGATCAAGGCGAGAGGGTGTGTGTTGCGTGCTCAACTTTCAGCCGCAAGCTCATGTTCTGTTGTTGTAGGATACTCTCGCCTGGTTTAGTTCCCAAAATTTTAAAAATTTTCCTATAATATTAAATCTTTAGAGTAATAAAAACTAATTTCACAGTTTATTTGTAATTTGCGAGACAAATCTTTTAAGTCTAGTTCATAATTGAACAATAATTTTCAAATAAAAACGAAAATACTGCAGTAACTAAAGCTAAAAACTTTCACGCATGTTCAGTTCACCCAAAAAATCAAAAACTTTTTAAGATTCTCTATCATATCGAATCTTACGGCACAACGAAAACCTAAACTAATTGCACAGTTTACCTGTAAATTGCGAGATAAATTTTTTGAACCTAGTTAGTATATAACTAAACAATAATTACTAAATAAAAATAAAAGTGCTATAGTATCTTGAATCAAAAAAAAATTGGGAACTAGCAAGGCCTAAACAAGGCCTTCTGCCTCCCAAAGTCGCAGCTGTTTCAACCGTACCGTTGTTCCGGTCCCGGGGGAGAAGGCACAGCATCAATGCATCAGCAAGCAAGCACACATGCATTTTTTCCCCCCTCTTCATCTGCGTCCCCGAGGGAGACCGTGGTGACTGGCTCTGGCTGACTGCATGGATGCACATGTACAGACGGCTTCGTCATCGTCGTCGTCTCCGTAGATCTTGGCAGCAGCAGCAGCAGCAGCAGACCCCACCAATGACACATCGACACACTACTCGGTGTGACAGAAAGTGCTTGGGCTCCTGCCCCTGCTGCTGCCGGTCACAGCTCCTCGCACAGCGAGATTCTTTTCAGAGGGGGGCTCTCGCAGTCAGGGCTGTGTGTGCATATTTGTTTCCGTTTTGGCGACGTGAAAAAATTACAGCCCCGCGATGGATGCCGGAGCCGTGGTCGTAGTCTGGTACACGGCGCCATGTGGGGAGCCGTCCCCTATCTGGCGCATTCGCTATTTGGCTTGCAATCCATGTCGCCTCCCGGCTCCCTTGGTGGGGGCACGAGGCCACGAGCACCGAGCAGCCCAGTTTTTTTTTTTTTTGACAAACATACGCCACTGTTCTATGGCTCCGACACTGTTCTAACATCCTCGCTTCCAAACAGGGAAACAGCAAACACGCAGTATGGCCCCGGACGGGACTATTCAAAAGTCTTGGGAACTGCTCTCACTTCCCACCACGAAAGGGTAGGGTACTCCTAGAATAGCAGCACTTTCGTTTCTATCCGACAAATATTATTTAATTATGGACTAACTAGGTTCAAAAGATTCGTCTCGTCAATTCCGACCAAACTGTGCAATTAGTTTTTATTTTCATCTATATTTAATACTCCATGCATACGTCTAAAGATTCGATGTGACGAGAAAATCTAAAAAATTTTGCAATTTTTTTGAGGAACTAAACAAGGCCTTAGTAATCTACAGTGAGAGTCAGTCTCCGTCATGTTTGTTTGCTTCCCAAGAGCAAGAATATCAGGGGGATTTTGCTAACGATAATAATATTACTCAAACGCCACCTCCACAGAGCAAGGCTAATAATTTAGCCTGTTGCGCTGTAACAACATGCCATGTTATATATAGTCAGTAGCCGACTCATATTATGGTTTAGCTATTTAGCTAGCTGTAGCATTTAATAATTACATGTGTATACAATAAGTACCGTGAAGCTGAACAGAAACACTAGCTTCTCGCTAGCAACCGGCTGGGAAAAGACGTTTTCTCCTCATACATTGTGCAGTCGACGAGGAGTTTACCGTCCGCTAAATTCTTTCTATTTACATGGCTGTTTTTTTGATGACGTGGATCCTTCTTGCCGGCTAAAAAACGATTACTATTATATCTGCTCTTAGTGCAACTCGACGGCAGTGGGGCAATGCCACTGAAGGGGGCAACAGGAAGCTATGGCAAGTCACGGGGATTGAAATTAGGAGGAGCGGGGAAGGAACAACGGGGTGGGCGGGCGACGTTGAGTAGCCAAGGACTCTTCGCTTGAGCTTATTAGCTATTAAATTTTAGTCATAGAATAATATTTTTCTATTAGAATATTAGTATTAGCCGTAGAAACGACTCATGCAGCGGCGAAGAGAGAGGAAGAAGCAAGTTGACGAGATAGGATTTAGGAAGGACATGAAAGAAGCGGCGGGGGTGGATGGCCGACGGTGGCTAAGGCGCCGTCCAAAGTGGAGGCAGTCATGGAGGTGGAGAACATCTAGAAGCGGGCGTTGGGCCACTGGCATTGTGGTTTTGCTAAGGCTGTGTTTAGTTCCTCAACGAAAAAATTTTGTGACATTGTAGCACTTTTGTTTGTTTGTGGTAATTATTGTCCAACCATGGACTAACTAGGCTTAAAATATTCGTCTCGTCATTTTGACCAAACTGTATATTACTCTTTATTTTTATCTATATTTAATACTCCATGTATACGTCTAAAGATTCGATGTGACGGAGAATCTTGAAAAAATTTAGGTTTTTGGGTGGAAACTAACGCGGAGAAGAGTTTAGATTCACATACATATGAGTAAGAGGTGGAGTGTATTGGAATAATTTACTAATTTACTCAGACCTGATTTAGATTCAAAAGGTTTTTGGATTTTGGGTGATGGACAATCTTAAAAAGTTTGTAGATTTCGGGTGCCACGAAACAATGCCTCATATTAAAGTGGAACCTCTTGATCACAACTAGAGGCCTTGTTTGGTTTCCAAAAAGTTTTTCAAAAAATTTTAGATTTCCCGTCATATCGAATCTTGCGGCGAATGCATGACGCATTAAATATAGATAAAAATAATAACTAATTGTACAATTTACGTGTAATTTGCGGGATGAATCTTTTGAGCCTAATTAGACCATGAATGAATAATATTCGTCAAATACAAACGAAAATGCTAACGTGTCTATTTTGCAAAATTTTTTGAACTAAACCAGGCCTTAGTCTGTTTACTGTACAGTCGTGAGGATTGTGTTGCGTCTTCGTGTCCGTTGTTGGAATTGGAAAGCAGCAACGACCAGAAACGGGGTACTACCAGACCAGCATAACTGCTGTAACTTTTACTACTACTAGGCAATAGGAGGAGTACTCCCCACAGCCCGCACGACTGCTGAACTGCACAATGCCACAACAGTCACAACTCACAAAAAACTCCCCGAGCACGTGAAGGGCGGTGAAGCAAGCCGCCGGAGCTGGTGATGGCCCGTGGCCGTGGCCACGAACCAGCTTGCCGTGCCGGTGCCGGCGCACGCCTGCCTCCCCTCGATTTGGGCGTCCCGTTGCCGCCTAGTACACTGCCAATTAAAGAGCGGCATATACTACTCCCAGACCCTGCCTGACTGATTGACGCGACGGGAGGCCGCGCCCACTCCTAAACGCCTTCTCCCTCCGTAAAAAAAAAACACGTACTCCCCCTCCATAAAAACACAATTATACCAACGAACCTGGATTTAGGCCTTGTTTACTTCTACCCAAAATCTAAAAAAAATTTAAAATTCCTCGTCACATCGAATCTTTAAATGCATGCATAGAATATTAAATATAAACGAAAATAAAAACTAATCGCACAGTTTGATCGAAATTTACGAGACGAATCTTTTGAATATAGTTAGTCCATAATTGAATAATAATTACCATAAACAAACGAAAATACTACAGTGTCGCAAAAAAAATTTAGGGAAAGAAATAAACAAGGCCTTGGTCTGGGCAAATTACCCGATACCCATTACCCGTACCCGAATTATCCGGACCCGAATTACCCGAACCCGAGGTACCCGATCCTAAATTCGGATAGCGATTTTGATTGCCCAAAATTAGTTTGGGTAATTCGGGTAATATCTCCCGGTACCCGAACTACCCGAATTATCCAAATATTTGTCTACATGTTTGTATTTATCATGTGTTGTTAGTTAAATATTAGAATTTATCAGTTTATTAGAACATAATTCTCTTTGTTTGAACAAGTGATAGTAATATATTATTCTCTATAAAAATGCTATTGAAATTCTATACAAATTGCTGCTGAAATTATATATAAATTGCTATTAAAATTTTGTATAGTGTGTTGTGTTTTGAAAATTCGGATAAATCGGGGGTACCCGAATTTGCAGGTATTGTTTTTTCGGAACTAATATCGGGTAACAATTTTCATTATCCGAATTACCCGACTCGAAAAAAATCGGATAACCCGAATGCTAGGCTTACTTATTGCTAGAATTATACTATTTTTTTAACGGAGAGAGAGCATGGTTCCCTCCGTCAAAAAAAATTCGTGGGACTGGGGGAGTACTACTACGACAGCGCTAGATACTCTAGCCTTCGCGCTTCCCAACGGCAGCATAGCGTGGCGTGGCGCGCTGACACGGCCCGGGAAGGGATTGCAGTGCAGGAGGCCGGAGGGGGAGGGGAGGCTGGCCGGGAGAGGAGGAGGTCTGGAGGTGGACGGGACCCGGACCGACACGGGCTGCGCCGGGGACTGTCACTGAGATTGACCCCGAGCGTGACCACACGGGGAAGCTGAGTTCATCAGCTCGGGGACTTCGGCCCTGATGAATTTTTTTTGTGTTACGTCGTATGCGTTGGAAAGATGTTTTTTATAAATTAATAAAAAATAAATTATATATAACTACAAAACAAATCTATTAAACATAATTAATCTACAGCTAATCATGAAGTAACTAGACTTAAAAGATTCGTCTCACGTTTTTTAATTAAACTGTGTAATTAGTTTATTTTTTATGTACATTTAATATTTCATGTATGTATCTAAAGATTTGATGAGATAGACGAAAAAAATTTGGGCGGAGAACTGGCCGTCACTTGAGAGTGGGGGTGGCCGGGTGGCGGGGTGGGGGGGGGTGGGTTTGAGCACACAAAAGTAGTGGCCGCGGAAGCCGCGTCCTTCTGCTGCAGTGCTGCTGCTCTGGACCTCTCTGCGCGTGCGTGGCCGTCGAGGCGCCAGGCGCCGGGCGCGGCACGCACGCCATGGACCGGTTCGTCCGCGGCCGCACGCACGGACGGCCACGCGGGCCCCTGATGCCTTTCGCGCCCTTTTCATGGGCACCCGCCCCCCGCGCGCGTACTCGTACGCTCGGCGCGTGCCTCCTGTCGTGCTCGTGCCTGGTACCTTACCTTTGGCTGCTGGCTGTTGTTGCTGCAGTGTTGCCGGTCCGGCCAATGCAAGCCCAGCGACGCCGAGCCAATGCTGGCCCAACAGCCAAGCCGGAATTCGCTCTGAGGTCCTGATTGGTGGAACGAATCGCGATTCCAGTTTATATACTTTGTTCTGTGTTTCTTCTTCAGGCCTCGTTCGTTTGGCATAGAATTAGTGCTTGGAATAAATTCTACTGGAATGGCTTTAGAAATTTATATAAGCATTGATCAAATGGAATAATTTCTGGTGAAATCCTCCAGAACCGAACGGAGCCTTAGTAAATTTGTGCTCTCCTTTTTTTTTCTTGAACAAAACTAATGTTATTTGATCAGGGCAAAGCATAATCATGTTTGATTTTGTGCTGATGTTCCCGATACTTCATCTATTTAGAAAGACCAAGAATAACTCAACTTCCCTACTCTTTTTTTTTTAAATTGTAAGAGCATCTCCAACAGTTATGCAATTGGAATTTGTATTTGTTGGAGTTTGCTAAGTCACTAAACGTTTTGCCAAAGGAAAAATAAGTTCATCTCCAAGTGTTTGACATTTTTACTTTGCATTTCCTAAAATAGTGGATCCAACTATTTTTGTCCGGGAATCTTTCATCTTCGCGGGAAATTCTCTCGCGCGTCGCGCGGACACTTTCTTTTTCGCGCGCAATTCCTTCGCCCGTCGCCACCAATTCTCTCGCGCGTCGTGCGGCCGTGTTCATCCCGCAAGTCCACATCGCCGCTTGGTCCAGGTCGTGGAGATCCGATCGAGGCAACAGTCTCAGGTAGCACCGCGGCATCCAGGTCCCAAGGCTTCCGCGACGTGGGGAGGAGTCGTCTCGCGGGAAACTACCACGACGTGGGGAGTACGGGCACGACAAGGAGTCCAAGATTCTCGAGATATTAAAATTGCCAAGCTATTGTGCCTATGCAAAAATGCCAAGTTTGGTCCATCAACAAGTTTGCCAAAATGTATATGTCAAATGCAAAATTGTTGGAGAGCAATTTTTAAGGTTTTTGACAAATTTCAAAAATGCAAAATTCAATTGCATAACTGTTGGAGATGCTCTAACTCATTCTAGTTCAGTGTATATCTTGGGTGCTCACGTTTGTACCAAGAGCATAGTAAAAGCTACTCCCTCCATTCCGGTATACCATGGGTGCTCACGTATTTTTTTTTTTTGCTTTTAGCAAGTTAATGCATGCATACAATACAAGCAAAATGGGGGTGGCCAATAAAATTGGAAGCACGCATGGATATAGCCAATGAAAGGAGGTGTGAGTAAGCAATTAATTTGTTATCCGCGCTTACAGGCGGATGTCTTGGTATCTGCTCAGCTTCTCCACAAAAATATTTGGCAGGGCTCCTCTAGAGCTAGAGGAGGAGCTAAAAAGAAGCCATGTCAAACGGGCCCTTAAGCTCATTGCGCCTAGTAAACAAGAATGGAGGGAGTATATATTAAAAAAATTGAATAATTTATAAGTTAGAATAGAAGGACTATAATTTGTTCAGTTTTTGCATCAGTTGAGTATACGAATGAAACAAAGATTCTGAAATACTAGAGGCTAGAGCCTGGGCCAGCAACTTTCAAGACAGTTGTAGCGCTCCACTGGGCTGGGAGCCTGGGAGATGCGGGATCACAGCACATGGACAGGGATGACAATATATAATGGCACACGATGACACGAGGTGACCAGATAGTCGGATCAATCATGCTCGCTCCCAAGCCCGTCGTCATTGGCCGCTGCCATAGTAGTGCCATGGTCCGGATGCCGAGCCCAGGGGACAAAAGAGGAACTGGACACCAGGAACGAACCAAACGGACGGGGTGCCCCGGCTTTGGACTGCCCAACTCCAATGGCGGCAGCGCTGCGTTGCGTTGGGTCGGCCGATTGACGGGTTCGTTCAGA
Organism: Sorghum bicolor; assembly: GCF_000003195.3. Lineage (NCBI taxonomy): Eukaryota > Viridiplantae > Streptophyta > Magnoliopsida > Poales > Poaceae > Sorghum > Sorghum bicolor. The sequence continues at coordinate 66,194,313 of NC_012871.2, read as the reverse complement.
ATCTTGCTTCAGATCGCTGCCACGTTCTCGGCTAAGCCTGGACATTCGGGTTACCCGATTTTTTCGGGTCGGGTAATTCGGGTAATTCAAAATTGCTACCCGATATTAGTCCCGAAAAAACACTACCCGCAATTTCGGGTATCCGATAATTCGGGTTCGGGTTCGGGTATTCACGATTTACCCGAATTTTCAAAAAACAACACACTACACAAAAGTTCAATAGCAATTTATATATAATTTCAGCAGCAATTTTTATATAATTTCAATAGCATTTTGTAGAGAATAATATATTACTAGCACTTGTTCAAACAAAGAGAATTATGTTCTATTAAATTGATAAATTCTAATATTTAGCTAACAACACATGATATATACAAAGATAAAGACAATCGGGTAATTCGGGTATCGGGGGATATTACCCGAATTACCCAAACTAATTTCGGGTAATCAAAATCGCTATCCGAATTTAGGATCGGGTACCTCGGGTTCGGGTAATTCGGGTTCGGATCCGGGTAATTCGGGTACGGGTAATGGGTATCGGTAATTTGCCCAGGGTTATTCTCGGCACCCACATGTTGCGTTTCCGTGCATGGCTGATGCCGAGAGTTGCCTTTGAGCGCTCCGGGGGCGCATCTCGCGACGGCGCGATGGGAAAGGACGGCTGGACCTGGACGGGACGTGGGCGGACGCATCTCGAGCTTTTTTCGCGTTGCGTCTCGAGCAATGGGGCCTGACAGCAAGGCGAAGCGAATGATTGCGATGTGCCAATGTGGCATGATTGATGAGGAACATGTCTCCAGTCCAGCAGTTCAACCAGGTCGAGGTTCTAGCGTTCTACGACTACAAATGTCCGTTCATCACAGATGCAGTTGCCCGCATCAGTGCCCCGACGTACAAACTGCAACCTACAATTTCAAACTTACGAACTGATCACGATTTTAGGCCTGACGAAAGGCTCAATCAGAAAAAGATCCAGACTAGGTCAACTACGGCACGATACGAAGGCTCGTTTAGTTCCTTGCCTAAATTTTTTCGGATAGTGTAGCACTTTCGTTTGTTTGTGATAATTATTGTCCAATTATAGACTAACTAGACTCAAAAGATTCATCTCGTAAATTTCGATTAAACTGTGCAATTAATTTTTAATTTCGTTTATATTTAATACTCCATGTATGCGTTTAAAGATTCGATGTGACGAGAAATCTTGAAAAGTTTTTGAATTTTGGGTGGAAGTAAACAAGGCCGAATTTAAAGAGTTCTTATAGATACCCACTCCGCAGTGAACAAAAGATAGCACAATAAAAGTATCTCAGATCCTACAGGTTAACTGCATACAATCCCTCGAGATACGCTTGCACCATTGTGCACAGGTAACTCACCGTTATGCTTTGAGGCATGAGTCGGGTCAGTTAACCTGCATGGAGAGGTCATCACAGTAGATGCTTTCTGCCATCTCCCAGATCTGCAGGATGTTATTTTCAGCCACGCTGGCAATGACCCATTTCTCGCTAGGATTCCACGACAGTTCTGATATCTTGGCTGTGTGGCCTCCATGAACGAACAGCAGCTCCGGTGGTCCGTCGTCTGCGTCCTCCTCTGACTGCTCATCGCCAATCCTAAAGGGACACAGCAAAGAGAATCAGAAAAAAAGGGAAAGGGGCGGTGGTCAAAAGAAATGGTCACCAATAAGACCCGAGCCTTTGCTTCAGCTTGTATTGGAATCTGTCATGCTGATGTAACATGCCAAGCATAAAAAAAATACCAAGGATTTGACTTTGAGAATATGAAATTTTAGCAAATCACATGAGCTTTTGCAACTAAAAGCTCTCAAAGGTAATTCCTATAGATTTAGGGTTTGTACAGTTAGCATTTGTAAATCTGCTAATTATTTGCTTGGAGAGCTCCCCGAATGCAACTGCAAACATAATAGCACTTTGGAGCTCATTTTCACTCAACTTACCTATTAATATCCCATATCATCACTCTCTTGTCTGCCGCTGATGAAGCTAATACAGTAGCCAAATTTGGATTCCATTCAACCTGAAACACCTCCGCCCTACAGGTGCAAATTGCTCAACATAAAATTTCAGACACATAACAGAGAAAAGTAACAGAAGCTACGTAAATGAGTTAAGAGAAACAGATAGACCGACTTATACAGTGTGCTTCAGTGCTTCAAAGCAGGTTGTTAATACTTTCTGAAAAAAAAGTTTGCAAATTGACTTTTCTAATTGATCTTTGCAGATTGATAAGTTTGCGCATTAAAGAAAACTGTATAATCTATGTTCTGTACAAACTGCACATTACAACAAATAGTGCCACAAATGGTTTGCAAGCGAAGTCTGCCACTGCCCCGCCCCATTAATATACTTGTTATCTTCAACAAATCGGTACAAATGTGGACAATGCAAAAATGTAAAAGGATTAAATAATGCAGCTGTTTATTTGGCTGCGACACATTCTATGACTATCGAAGAAATAAAGACTGAACACATAGGGCGCAGAAAAAAAAAACGTACTCATGACTGTCGAAAGTATGCAAGCTTCTTGATAGTTTTCGCATGTCAAATAGTTTGATAGTTGCGTCTCCAGATGCTGTAGCCAATATCCATTCATTGAATGGATTGAATGACAAAGAGTTGACCTGGAAAAGGGAAGCACGAACACTATGAACAGAAACCAATCCATGACATATGACAAGACTGACATACCGAGCATATACCAATTTTTACAAAAAAAAAACTTTTCTATGAAGCAAATAAAAACACCAACTGAAAGGTTGGATGACCATCAGTGCACACCATTGCCTTATCACAAGGGAGGCAACATATAACTGAATCATGTGTGTAAAATTATCTCAGCAATAAAAATAAGGTACCAGCAGTAGGAAGTGTCAATACATAATGTCCAACAATAAACTCAAAAGAGGAAGTTATCTGATGGGGGTGCAGTGAACATTATCTTATATATAGCTTTATAAAACTTGTTTAATATACTGCTCCTATGAACTGCTGGTTAATATGAACATGTTAGGATAATGTGCAATCATCCAGGCCTCAACATACAGTTTGATAATCCATTATTACATCATGCCTACCTCCTTTTGATGCGCAGCAATAGATTGTTCAGGTTTGTTTGTACGCAAGTCCCACATCATCAACTTGCAGTCATCCCCAACAGATCCAAATATATTTACATCCTTCAGGTGCCAGGCAACATCTTCAACGAGATCCTCATGAGCCTTAAAAAGCAAATATTCATTAGACCATGAATAAACACAACACATTGGCAAGAAGATCATTATGCCCTTCTTTGTGTATAGTTGGACATATAAATAAATAATCCTCATAAAAGTCTGGATTTCTAACATTTTTTGAATGAATGCAATCTGACAGTACTTATTAGATAGGTGAGGAAAGAACAAACACACGGAAGGGCCTAGGTTATTTCCTTTGTTGAACATCACAAAGCATACAAACTTCTTACATCAGACATAATCAGTTGGTTTACAGAACAAATAAAACATAAAACGTATAAACCCATGCTCAAATCTCCCTCAGGATGTGCCTAGGCTTGCTACTTTTCCTTAAACCTACATCCCAATCACCTCAGAGTATTATAATAAAATAATTATGAAAAATCTAAATGAACTCAAGTTACTCTGCACACTGTGCAGACATAATCAGTTTGTTTACAGAATAAGACATAAAAAGTATGAATACATGCTGCATGCTCAAATTTCCCTCACGATGTGCCTAGGCTCGCTACTTTTCCTTAAACCTACATCTCAATCACCTCCAGTTGACCGGTTATTGTCATAAATAATTACGGAAAATCTATATGAACTCGAATTACTGCAGAAACTGTTCTAATCCCAATTTTTTTATAATACAAACAAATGAACATAGTAGCATTAGGAAAAGAAAAGAACAAATCAAATTGCTCCAGTACACTGCATGGCAAGCGCAGGGAGCACCTCTCAAATTGCTCAAGTGCAGCGCCTGGCAAGCGCGGGGAGCATCTCCCAAATTGCTCCAGTGCATCAAGTCACACGATAATCAAGTGACTGTATGTATATGACTCGAAAATGCAGTGACAGTGATTAAAGAGCACTGAGCACATTAATTAATCGAAGAAAAATAAACAGGAGCATCCACCGGGGCATTACCTCAAACACCTGTTGTGCATCCAGAACAGGAGCTCCACTTCCAGAGGAGAGATCCCACAAGCAAATCTTCTTATCATACGAGCCGCTCAGCAGCCAGCCCTCCTTCATCGGGCTCCATGACAATCCATAACCCTCCGCCTCATGTCCCCTGAGCACAACATCGGCGCCGCTCTTCCCGCTGCCGTCGCCATCGCCGAGATGGTACACGTGCACCTCGTCGACGCACGTTTTGGTGGCCACCGTATAGGGACGCTGCGGCATGCAGCGCGCGCGGTTGACCTCGCCACGGTGTGGCGCCACGCAGGAGACGGACACGGACGGGGACGGGACGGCGCCGCACGAAGCAGCGGCGGCTGCAGCGAGGCGAGGTGGGAGCGGTAGCACCGCGTCCAAGACCATGAGGTTGTTGGGGGCCTCGTCGGAGGTGTGAGTGCCCACGACGAGCCGGTGTGTGCGAGCCGAGGACTCCGATGGGAGCCACTGCACGGTGAGCGACGGCCACTCCAGCGGGTGGGAGATGACGAGGTCGTAAAGCACCGCCGCGTTCTTCTTCCAGTTCCGGTACTCCTCCATCTCCGCCGCGGACGCGGCCGCCGACGGTGGGGGGCTCGCCGGTGTGGAGGATCCGCCGTCCATGGCTACTTCGATTCGCTGCTTTGCGTTGCGCGGGAAGCGGAGGCGGCGTGCTGCTCGTCTCCCGCCAAAAGGGTTTGGGACGACGAAGCGGCGGGTGGGTAGGCAAGGAGAGGCTTTTAACGCAATTTAGTTGGGCCTCATCAAGACATAAAAAGCCCAAACACAACTAGCTAGTACTCCTCCAGCCCACGAAAATTAGTTGGGCCTCATAAAGACATAAAAAGCCCAAACACATCTAGCTAGTACTCCTCGAGCCCACGAAAATTAATTGGGCCTCATAAAGACATAAAAGGCCCAAACACATCTAGCTAGTATACTCCTCGAGCCCACGAAGTGGAGGCTTGACTTATCAAGCACGAGCATCTGGAGCTCGCGTCCGTTTGCTGCGCCCTCCGCCGCCGCCGCCGCCGCGATGATGCAGTCGCACCTGCCTTCCCCGGCGAGGTTGGGGCTCACAGCCTCGTCGCCGTCGCTCCCTCCCAATCCGGTCCCCTTGAATCCCACGTCATCGCCTCCACCCGGCAGTCTGCCCTCGAGTGCAGCCGCTGGCGCCAGCGCGGCCCCAACCCTAACCACCTCGCCGTCGCTGCTACCGCTCCTGCCGCCGCTTCCGCGCGCGCAATCGCTGCTCCAGCTTATATCTTCGCTCGCCTCCAACCTCTTCGAGCTCTCGCCGAACCGCGCCGCGTGGATCCAAGCGTACCGGGGGTCGTTCCCCACCTTCCTCCCATCGGCGTCCTCCTCCGCGCCGCCGCTCCCAACCCCGATCTCCTCCACCAAGGACGCCCTTTCTCTTCTCACCACCCTGCAGACGCAGCTCTTCGAGGCCGTCGCCGAGCTGCAAGAGACCCTCGACCTGCAGGATGCGCGCGCGCGCCTTGCCCGCGAGGCGCGTGCCAAGGATGCTGCGCTGGTAGCCTTTGCGAAGAAGCTGCACGAGGCTCACCAAGTACTTGACCGCCTCGTCGACGACTACGCTGACTACCGCCGCGATCCCAAACGGCCGCGTGGCGCCGCTGCGGCTGACGACCCCGAGCCGGCGTCGGAGGGCGACTTCGGCACGTCCCTCCACTCCAGCCTTAAGCTGGATGACATCCTGGCCTATGCGCATCGCATAAGTTACACAACCTTTGCTCCGCCAGAGCATGGTGCTGGGTTGCCTCTCCGTGTCAGCCTGCCACCTGTACCACAGGAGAATCAGATGAGGGCGTCGCAGCTGTATCTGTTTGCTGATTTGGATGTAGGGGTGCCCAAGAAGCCATTGGATGCGAAGGAGGGGATCGCAGCAGAAGTGGAGGCTGCACCCCTGTATGAACCACCACAGGAGGGGCCATCGAGGCTACCAAACACCTTGCCACCCATGTTCCCGAAGGAGCTAAAGCCGCCGCCGGGATGGAAGCCTGGAGATCCGATCACGCTGCCACCTGATGAGATACTACCTGGTATCAAGGGCGAAGAGCCACAGGCCCCTGTGCCACAGCCACATGTTCCAGTGCGACCAGTGGCGCCAATGGGCGCAGAGCCAATACAGGTCCAGCCTGTGCAGCTTGATTTTGATAGCAGTAGTAGTGATGAGTACAGTAGTGACGTTGGGAGCTCAGAAGAAGATGATGAGGATTAGTGCTTGGTAAGCTGCTCCTTTTTGTTGGCTTTCAATTGTAATTGCCTTCTATCATATGCTTGGGCTTTTCGAGTAGAATCTTCTATGCTAGCGATTTTACCTCCTCATGTCTTCCTGACTACTTATGAACTTTAGGTCTGATCTCAGATCATTGTAAGGGTGCTTTATCCTGAACTTCATAAATCAGTGTATTCTACCATTGATTTTACTTATTATATATGCCTAGTATCAATTGTTTACCTTAGTACCTTACTTTGTTAAATTGTTAGATTCCTGCAATACAGTAGATTGTTATTAGTTTCAAATTGTTTGTGTTCTTACCAAATAATAATGATAGCTGAGAATGGTCCAATGGAGTTACAAAGTGTTGTGATTGTGAACTTCTAACTTTGCACTTTAGATTCATGTGTTACAGTCGTTTATTTTTATTCTTAGTGAGCCTTTGTTTTACAGGAGTTACTCCATATCTTCTCTATATCGAAGCTTATCGTTCACATTGTAAAGTAATGACAGACTCCAGTACATTTGAATAACTTGGTAAAGCATTTTTAATAGATATTCCAACTACCTTGTTATTGAATATACTCTGCTAAAGATTAGTCTAGGCTAGTTGGATGATCAACATGTGATTCACTATTCAACAAATGGTTTGTTGGTTCCGTTTGCATGAACCTTGGGAATGTAGCTGTTAAATGCAACCTGGAACTTTATTTAAGCTTTTGGTGTGATGTGCAAGGCATTATATGTGATTGCAACGATACCACACATCCACATTCCAGCATTTGCTTATATTAACCCTTAAGTATATTGAGAAAAGGGATAAATTGTCTTCAGTTGGTATAATCTACCATAGCTTCTTGATGATGTTAAGTGTGTGCATACTGTATACTTGTCATTTGTCAACAACAACAAAGCATTCTAGTGTCAAGCAAGTTGGGATAGGCTAGAGGTGAAGCTCAGCATGAGCTACCAACAAAAAGGGAAACACTGTTAAATATATGTGGTTGGCTGGAGAAGGCACTAATGATATCAGTATTGCTAGGGGATCTACATGCCTTGCATTTAAATATGTGTTTTTGAAAAAAAGGTCCTCCACTCCATGTTTTTCTTTCAGGGTGTACATGTTAAGGTACTATGGTCCGTGATCAGTCTTGAAAAGACATACTTAATTTGTTATCCTGACCCTATTCAGCAACATAATAAGCTGTGTTGCGTGCTAATTGCAGCATTGCAAATCACAAAATTCACATCGGGTGTGTTTAGATGAGCAGTTAATGGGCTAGACAGGCTCTAGGAATGCAGCCATGCTTGCTGGAAACGCTCACGGCAAGCGTTATCATGGAGCCAGTCTCTGGGATGCTCATGTCCGATGCATGGATCCTACGATTCCTACCCAGGCTTACTGGAAACACTCATGGCGAGCGTTGTCATGGAGCCAGTCTCTGGGGTGCTCATGCCCGATGCTGACGGCGAGCGTTATCAATTATCATGGAGCTGTCTCTGGGATCGTTGCAACTCTACCCCTGTCTGTGTCCAAGCCGCTTGAGGAGAGGAGAACCTACATCTGTTGCTGTGGATGGTTTTGTTCAAAAGAAGGCCACAAGGGGAAGGGGAAGGGGAAGGCGCTGTTGGTGACGGTGAGTACGAGCCTACGAGGTGACATGGCCTCTGATAGTTCCTGCATATCTGAGGTGGCCAGGTTTAAAGTTGTGCCTCTCCGTTCATGGTGCCTGAGATCTGGTGGTGCTCGCTGGATGGGATTATTGGTTGCAGGTTTGCAGGGCCCTTCCTCTTCTCCCTCTTGTAGTGCTTGCGCACTGGATTGGTGCTGTAATCCTCCCCTTCCCTCTGTAGCTTTGCTTTTTTTAGTCATGCTTTGTTTTCCTGAATCTTGAGATTGGATTAAATGGTCTGATACAGGAGATATGCTCATATATGGTGAGTGTTCGTTTCTGTCAGATTACATGTGTTTTTTTCTTCAATTTTTCCATGCCTTTCTATACTTTGTATACAATTTTGCCCACAAGAAGAATAAGGTGATGACAGTGTGTCGCAAACTATGACGTCCAACGAATAAAAAGGACTTGTCTTACTTTTGTCATCTGCTTTCATATCAATATATCGTATCAGTTTATATTGAAGTGAGCAACTCTTGGACAGTCGGCCATAAACTGTTTCAGACTTGAAGGGAGCTTGCCTTGAACTGTTCCAGGGCTGAAGCAATTCAATCATACAATTGTTTTTTTTTTATGATCGTAATGTGCAACAAGAGAGTAGAGTGTTCTCGTTCAACCATGTACTGGGACTAGCAGTACCGGATCGGCTCCAACCATGTTTTAACTGAATTTGTTTTCTTGTTTAGCCGAATCTTGTCGGCGATGCTTATACATGTGAATGCTGCATTTCTTAGGTCCTAGGATGCATGTGATCTGAATAAGGTCGTTTCGTATGGTCCCGTGGTTAGGTGTCAAACGACTCCAGATATGCATGCGGTGCATTCAGCTGTCCCAGGTCGGAACAAAGGTTGATCAGGGATGCAGGATCGGTCAGTAGTGGCTGGAACTCTCTTGCGCTGCTGCCGACGCCCCCTTGTGCGTCTTGCATTGGTATCTCACGACCTTCTCAGCCGAAAGGCACATCTTATCCCAATCAACCTGCTGCCACAGTGGCGAGAATGGAATCGTTCGAAGGCAACAAACTCTAGTGGTTAGGATACAGCTCATGCATGGAGCTCGGCGGTACCGCAATGTCGCTGCTGCTGCTGCTCGTGCTCGTGCTCACTGTGTCGCCATGGCAGGCCGCCGGGGCGGCGGGAGGCGGCAGGCCGCGGGTGCCGGCCATCCTGGTGTTCGGCGACTCCATCGTCGACACGGGCAACAACAACGCCGTCCTCACGCTCACCAAGTCCAACTTCAGGCCATACGGCAAGGACCTCAACGGCGGCGTCCCCACCGGCCGCTTCTCCAACGGCCGGATTCCGACGGACTTCGTAGGTGCGTTTCGACTCTCCAGCTCAAGCATGAAGCTAACGAACAATCACTAGTATATATGAATATATGAATGCCTGTAATACGACATTCCCGTGACTATATACGCTGTGTCCAGCTTCACGGCTCGGCTTGAAAGACCTGGTTCCGGCGTATCTTGGCACTGACCTTACCGACGACGACCTCTGCACTGGCGTCAGCTTCGCTTCTGGGGGCACCGGCTACGACCCCCTCACCTCCACTCTCGTGGTAATTAAACAACCACAGACGACGATCATCTCGTCCATGTCCCCTGCTGTCGAGATGCATGTTGAAATGCCGCGCGCCATGTGCGTTCTTCGTTGTTTCAGGCGGTCCTGCCGATGCAGGAGGAGCTCAACATGTTCGCCGAGTACAAGGAGAAGCTCGCAGGGGTCGTCGGAGATGCGGCCGCCGCGGGGATCGTCGCCGACAGCCTGTTCCTTGTCTGCGCCGGCACCGACGACATCGCCAACAACTACTACCTCGCCCCTGTCAGACCTCTGCAGTACGACATCTCAGCATACGTGGATTTCCTCGTTGAGCAGGCTTGCGACTTCATGAGGGTGAAATCTTCTTCCCCGCTCGCAAACGCAACCTATCCAAGCGTTGGAGTTTACTGAATATATTTTTTTTCACCAATTTGCATATATATTCACATTCACGTCTCTTGTCATGTCTGCTCGTGTTGTCGCTGCAGCAACTGTACCAGCAAGGGGCCAGGAGGATCGCGATCCTGGGGATGCCGCCGGTCGGGTGCGTGCCGTTGCAGCGGACCCTCGCCGGCGGCCTCGCCAGGGACTGCGACCCGGCTCGCAACCACGCGGCGCAGCTGTACAACTCCAGGCTGAAGGAGGAGATCGCGCGGCTCCAGGAGGAGCTGCAGTGCCAGAAGATCGGCTACGTCGACATCTACGACATCCTGCAGGACATGATCACGAACCCCTGCAAATACGGTGCGCACCACCTCGCTTGCCTTGGCCGCCATCCTGAACTGACTCTGAGCCTCTGGCCTGTGACTGAATTTGATGGCTTCCTCGTTGGTTGCATTGCATTTGCAGGCTTCGAGGTGTCGACGAGAGGATGCTGCGGCACCGGGGAGTTCGAGGTGTCGCTGCTGTGCAACCAGGTGACGGCGACGACGTGCCCCGACGACCGGAAGTATGTGTTCTGGGACAGCTTTCATCCTACCGAGAGAGCATACGAGATTATCGTGGACTACCTGTTCCCAAGATACGTAGAGAACCTACTATGAATTGTTCCTGCTTGGCATCGCTTATTTCATTTGTTTCTTGTCCTAGTTATATGGTGTATGTTTAAACTCAACTGGCTCTGGCATTTTTGTTCCAACTGCTGGTTATCTACATTTGTTGTCTTATGAGCAGAGGAAACCAATAAAATAGGTCCTAGAGCAAAAGCTCAATTGCAGGGAGTTTAGTGTTGTATCAGTCCAGGCGACCTCTCTCGCCGATATTGTTCGTATTGATCATGGAGGTGCTTAACTCTCTCCTTGCTTGGGTGGAGGAACATGGATTCTTTACCCCGTTGGCTGGGATACCGGGCGCTAGGGTCAGCCTCTATGTTGATGACCTGGTCAGCTTTGTTGTACCTTTGGAGCGGGACCTGCTGACCATTAAAGGAGCGCTATCAATCTTTGGTCTTGCTTTGGGATTATTTTCAAATTTGGATAAACGTGTGGCTACACCGATCCACTGCTCCCAGGACATGACCAGGGTGCAGCACATTCTTATGTGTCGTACGGAGCCATTTCTATGCCGCTACCTTGGTGTTCCGCTCTTCGTTCACCGTCTTCGATGCGCGGATGAGCAGGATTTGGTGGATAAGGTGGCTGTGCGGATCCCAACTTGGAAAGGTAATCTTCTCAACGTTGCTGGACGCACGACATTGGTAAAGGTCACTCTCTCGGCCATACTCGTGCATACGTCCATCGCCTTGTGCCTCTCTCCATGGGTGATCGACTCGATTGACAGGTTGTGTATGCCGCCCGGAAGAGTTGGGCGGCTTGGGCATAACTGACCCTCAGGAAAGCAGGAGTGGCACTCGCGTGCGTTGGGTTTGGAAGGACAGGACAAGTGGGCGTGCACCAGCGTCTGGTGAGCGTGTTGTGATTGCACTCTTCCAGGAAGCAACGATGCACCATTTGGGCAATGGGAGATCGACTTTCTTTTGGACAGACCGATGGCTCATTTGGAGTCCATCTTTGGATGAGCGTTACTCGGCTGCTTCGGCGTACAGTGCCATATTCCTCGGTTCCTCCCCAGTCTTTGGAGCCAAAGACGTCTGGAAGACGGCCGCTCCGCCTCGCGTGTGGTTCTTCTTCTGGCTCGCCACTCACAACCGTTGTTCGACTGGAGCTCGTTGCTTTCGCCATGGTTTGCAAGACTCCGACCTCTGCATCTTCTGCGACCAAGAGTGTGAGACTTTGGACCACATTCTGATGGATTGTTGCTATAGCCACGAGGTGTAGCATATCTGCTTGGAGAGAGTGTACATTTGGCTGGACGCCCAGCAAAGGGAGCAGTCTACTCTGGAATGGTGGATTAACTCAAGGAAATCGGTACCTAAATTCTTCCGTCATGGTTTCGATTCCTATGTCTTACTTATTGGCTGGTCCCTTTAGAAGGAGAGGAATGCCAGAACTTTCCCGGCTCGGGCTACAAATGCGCAGAGGCTGGCTTCTATCATCAAGGATGAAGCTGACAGGTGGCATGAGGCTGGGAACACGCATCTGGCAAGAGTGCTGACCCGCATTGCTGATTGAACTTTTGCCGTCTCCGTAGTTGGTGGAAGTTGTGACAACATGTAGCACTTAAGTCTTGGATCTAGTAGAAATAGGTTCAATTAGGTTGGTAACGTCTCTGTTACCAAGTAATTTGTATTTTAAACTCTCTCCTGCTTAATAAAATAGCACTTAAACGTGCTCTAAAAAAACTTATATATAGTATAATAAATATGCTACAATTTGTATTTTACGGTCACCGGAGATGGTTGTTGCTGTTCCCTTCAACAGAATGAGATCATCTAAGAAATTGGAATTGTCCAGGGTGTGATATTGCTGAAGATACGAGAACGCGTGCATTTGAAGGAAATGACACCCAGTTCCAGTTCTCAGAATTCAGCAATGACTGCTTGTTGTAAAGTTGTAAAGCTTGTTGTTTTGTTTATTTGTTCGGTGTGAAATTAGTTTAAGACCCCAAGCTAGAGCTGTTTCGTTATCTATACAAGTAAAAAGCTAGTTGTTTTGTTCGCTTTAATTTATTCGTCGAATCTACCAACCATATAATAGTATTTTTTCTCATGATGAATTAACAAATAATACTTTTAATCGTAGCTTTATGAAGAGTGCAGTTATACTTTATGAAATACTACACGCCGTACGAAAAAGCAGAATGAGGTTATCTTTAAAATCATAGCTTTATGAAATGTGTAGTTATACTTTATGAAACACTACACCTCGTACGAAAAAGCAGAATGAGGTTATCTTTAAAATAGATTTTGAAAAGGTTTATGATAAGGTTAAACAGAGTTTTTTTTACAACAAATGTTAAGAATGAAAGGGTTTTTACAGATGGTGTGCTTAGTTGCAGAAGTTCATGCAGGGGGCAATGTTAATAAAAGTTAATGGTCAATTAGGTTCCTACTTCTAGACAAAAAAAGGGCCTACGATAAGGTGCTCCCATGTCGCCAATACTATTTAATATAGTGGTGGATATGCTTGCTATACTGATTGCCAGAGCAAAGGAAGCAGGACAGGTGGGAGGGGCCATTCCTAATCTAATTCAATACGGTATGTCTATTCTTCAGTATGCAGATGACATAATAATTTTTATGAGCCATGATGTTAAAAAGGCGCTAAATATGAAATTATTATTCAGCACCTTTGAACAACTATCAGGACTTACAATAAATTTTCACAAAAGTGAAATCTTTTATTTTGGCAAAGCCAAAGAGCATGAAGTGTTCTATTCACAGTCGTTTGGTTTGTGTGACTGGTAAGTATACCTTTCGTTACCTTGACCTACCCATGAATACTAGAAAAATAAACAACAAAGACTGGAAAATAATTGAGAACAAAATCAAAAAGAGGCTTAGTGGATGGAAAGACAAATTGCTTTCGGTAGAGGGTCGATTGGTTTTGATAAACTTAGTGTTGTTTAGTTTACTGGTATTCATGATGTCTTTTTCAAACTCTAAAGGACATACTAGAAAAGATAGACCGCTTCGCATCATGATTTTGATAGCAAAATGACCAGCACAAAGCGAAAATATAGATTAGCCAATTTATCATGTATTTCCTTTGTTTTAAATTATAAGTTATTTTATTTTTTCTCTAGTCTAATTAAATACGGATGATGCTAAGACCGACAACGAAGATGCTTACAATTTGAAAAATATACAGGAATAAAAGATTAACATATATGTGCAGTAGTTGTCTATTTAGAATCATGTATTTGTGATGGAGTAAGAACCAAGGGATTCTTAAATCTTAGACCATCATCAGTGGGGTTCATGATTCAATTTTCAATGTATCCATATTTTAAAAAACAATGTAAAAGAGTTTTATTTCTCATGAAACTCTCTTTAGGCCATCCCGAGTGCAGGTTTTATAGCCCAGTTTCCAACACATCCATATTTTAAAAACAGTGTAAAAGAGTTTCATCCCCATAAAACTATCTCTACTTCCATAAAACTCTTATGATTTCTCTCTTTATTAATATGGTGTCACATTAGCATATTTAATGTTCATGAAACTCCAACGAAACCACATTGAGACTGATCTTATTTCCATGAAACTCTTATCACCTCTTTTTTCATTAATACAATGTCACATCAGAATATTTAATGTTCATAAAACTATGATGAAATACCGTTGAGACCGATCCTTTAAAACAAAGGATTTATAAAATATAGGAATATGAAAAATGAGGAATAAATGCCTTAACACTTCAAGTGATATATGTGTTTTAGATGTGTAGGAAAAACACATGAAACAAAAACAATGAACTTGGAGCTCATGTTTAGTTTCTCCAAAACTTCTTCATAATGGCCCAACCCATACGAATTTCAAAGAAATTGCTATAAAATATTCGTTTGTTCCAAAGAGCCTGACATGATTTTTTTTTTCATATAGAATTTAGATTCTTCATTTTTTTTATACTTTCCCTCCATTCCAAAATGATCCTTGACATTCTAGATGCAATGCAACGTTCGCACCAACTCCGGATATGTCGTGCGTGCCCATAGGGGCATTCGCAATCAGTAGGCGATCTCTCCCCCTAGGCTGTCATGTTGGACTTCCTGGCGACAGCACAGCAGGCTGGAAATCGCACAAGTCTTTTTTTTTTTTTGATATACAAATCGCAGCCGTGAGGCAACATTCATCACGCGAGCCGGAATGTACACTGAGCGGAGCAGCCCACGCCGCGCGACCTGGCACGTCCGTACGCGAGGGCGAGGCGGCGGAGCCAGCGACAGCGAGCGAGCCGCGCTGGTCCGTGTGAGGCCTGGCCTGGGCAGCCTTGACGCAGCCGCGCCGCTTCGGCATCACGGGTCACGGGCCGGGCCTCGTGCGCTCCGCCCGTCCCCGGAGTCGCATCGATACGCCCGATGCGCACACAGCTGCCCATGTTCCCAACCGAGAGTATATACCACGGCCCGCCACCTTCCCTAGCCCCCCACCCGTCTCCTGCAACTCATTTCTCCCGAGCCCCGCCGTGAGCCTCCACTCGCCGCCGCCGCCGTTCGCCCGTTCCAGCTTCGTCCATGGCTTCCCTCACCGGATCCGCTCTCTCCTTTGCGAGGCCCGTCAAGGTATAGCGCCGGATCACCTCTCGAGTTGTCTGATCTGTGAGATAATCCGATTACGGGTAGGGTTTTAGCTTTAGCGGCGCAGGGTTTCCGGTTGTTGCCCCGGTCGCGATTTCTCTACTCTCTCTGGTTTATGTCTGCGTGCTTATTGGTTTATTTACTGGGTCTGGTCGCGTTTGAGACGCCCTTTGGTGCGAAGCCATTCACGGTGATCATATCGGTCGATTGTAGAGTTCAAATCGATAGATCTGCGCTGACGTAAGTTTACGCTCTCACTTCTTCATCGTTTGGATTAGTGGCGCAGCGTCCGTGGTGTTTATGGACCTGTATCCGAATGTTTGTGGAGTCAGAAGTTCTGTACGGCTGTATCCGTGCCATGAGATTTTTGGAATTGTCTATCAAATCTGAGATTGTCTCACCTGACTCAATGATTTAGGGGTATATTGGTGACAAAGCTTTCCATGCTTATATCATCTTCAGGCTTACACCCTTAACCACCTGTGTACTATTAACGGTTCATTCATGATTTTAAGATTATATGTGGACTGGTGTGTGGTGTCTACATACTTGGTTCCTAGTGTGTCAGAAGAATAGCTAGTTTGCATATTTTAGGTTGATTGACCTGTATCTGAATGTTTTTATGTTCTTGCCCTGCAAGTGGATTGACATTCGACCAACAAGTGTTATATTCTTTTCAAAGTTTGAACTAACACAAAATCCAGTGGCCATATGTGGTCTGGCGAACGCCAACCTTTTTCTTCTGTAGTTCTGTGTTACCGTTTGGCTGAAAACAAAAGGAACAGTTTGGATAATATGTGAAGAGATATACCGAGATTTATTTTATTCTGTGTAGTATGCATCTTTGAGTTTGGTGTGTACTTGTTTGCTTTTCTTCTCGATAAGCTTGTAATGTCGATATAGGTCTTTGACTCTATCTCTTAGAGTTAAGTGATAGTACATGGCAATGGTTCTACAATAAGCTTGAACCAATGACACATAGTCAAGTGGACAATTCTATAAAAGAATAAGTCAAGTGGACAATTTGAAGCACTGGTTTATGCTGTCTGGACTTGGTTCTCATATCTTACGATGTTACCTTTGGTGTTTCACAGGCAATCAGCATTAAGTCTTCCTCTTTCTCTGGTTTAAGGAAGGATAATGTAGCCTTCCGCCTGCAGCCAGTGCCACAAAGATTCGCAGTCTGCTGTCCTGTAAGTAACTAGTTGTTGTACTATGTATCTGTAACCGCATAAATTGATCACTGCATGATGCTGCATCTATGCATCTCCATTTAATTTCTTTTCTGTCATATGCCATAGTTTCAACTACTTTGTTTGGCTTCTGAATAGATTTTGTATGCATTGTGCACTAAAGTGCTTCCACTGTGTATTTATGTACTTGATTGCATTTTGTGAGTACATAGCTCTGATGAAAGGAATTTCCAAGAGAATTCCTGAAGTATTTTCTTTATCCTTTTATTCCTTTGCATTTGGCACCCCTGGATTTTTCTTTAACGTGTAGCATCTGGTGTGGCTGTAAAACGTCCCATCACATTGTGTTTGTGTTTTTAGCCAGTAGATTATACTGGTGCAATCTTCAATAAACTGAAGTTTGTGTTACCTAATGATTATGATCTTTCTATTGGTGCTGTAAAATATGCACTTGATCAGGCTAAAAAGGAGACCGTGGATGAGGTTTGTAAGATTGTCAAGAAGCAGCTTGCACTTGCTGAGGGCACTGATGTTTGTGGCTCCTCTAAGTTTCAAGAACTTGGTGCTGATTCATTGGACACTGTAAGTGAACTACAACACACCTTTAAGTTTTCAACAACTTAATTTATCTATTTAATTTTTTTGTATGGTTCTGTGGTAGCAGAACAACAATTGGTTATTTCGTTTTGTACATGTACCAAACTACCAATCATAAATTGATTACTCAATAACATTTAGGATCAGTTTTCCAGTTCTCTACTCGGTCTGCAAGTTCTCTATTATGCCAGTAGATCAAGTTTCATTTGTAGATGTGCCATGTTCCCGTAGTTGTTCCTCTTGAACAGTTGTTATACCTAATTCTGCACCGAAGTTTATGCCAACTTATATTGTCATTTGTGTTTTTAAGTATAAACCAATCTTGTATAAAACCAAACTTATATTGCTCACCTTTACTTCCCAATGAGACAATATCTTCCATGGATCTGTTTTTTAGGTTGAGATTGTTATGGGCCTTGAGGAGGCTTTCAAGATCACTGTGGAGGAGTCAAGCGCACAGTCAATCGCAACTGTGGAAGATGCTGCTAATCTCATTGACGAACTTGTTGCGGCAGAAGCAGCAAAAGCAAAATAATTGCATTAAACTCATGGTCGCAGTGCTTTGGGTGCTTACCCTGCTCCTGTACCAGCGCATCCCTTCTTGTTCTATGCCCCTCTTGTTCTACCCTCCTTCCCTTTTTCTACCCTGGAGAGCTGTTTCTTTGTCATGACTGTCATTGTGGATCTCGCGGTACTATTATCATATTGAAGATTCTGTGCTTGTTCAAGAAAAAAAAAATGTTGCGATATATATGTTATTATATATTGAAGCTTTTTCGCATGTTCAAGGAAAATTTTGTTATTGCTATAGCATACTAGCCACTGGGAGGTTTCCTTCAGAGTTCGATTTAGACCTGCTGCCAAGCATGCTAACGGCACAGATTAGTCCTCCACTCCATTCCAAATCGACCCTGTTTGGATCATGGGTTTTCCAATTGTGCTGATGTCATGTGCCGTCTGGAACAAAGAAAAAAATTTACTCTAATACAAAGTTTTTGCGTATGCCCGAGGCAGATGCACGTCTGGAGGTGAAGAAGCAAATGTTTTTTTTTGCCTCTTACCTTTTTCCAAAGTGGTCAACTGCTCATCTTCTTCTTGAGCTCATGGCCATCCGTCCATGGCTGACCTGGTATCCGGCTGGTGTGTGGGAGGGAGGGGGCTCGCGTGGCTTGTAGGCCAGCGGCAGTGCTGGGCAGCGGCCGTGGCGGTGGCTGCGTGCCTGTGTTGGCAGCGGCGTAGCAAGCAAGAGAGAGAGAGAGTTTACGGTCTGTTTTGTTTGTTGCTTGTAAACAACCTGAAGCCAAGCGCAGCTAATTAAACCACATTGGAGGCCCTAACCTAACTCTAGAAAAACAAAATGAGGATTCATTTTTTTTTTTCTGGTCAGACTTGGCTAAGCCTCATCTCGCATCTGGTCACCTCTCGAAAACGCCTTTTGCTTTGTCGGACTTACGCACCTTGTCACTGCCCCTCCTCATGTCTTGCTTGCTCACGCAATCGGCTATCGACAGTAGGGTCTAAATCGAACAATAATGAGGGAATCCTCTCTCTCCCATTCTCTCACGATCGCTCTCTCTCATTCCCTCACACTGGCCGCAGGGCAATTGGTAGTTAACCCGTCCATCCGACCGTCGCGCTGCCACTAATCTAGTCCACCAGAGTAAACTGCATAGCAGCAACACTCCCTCTAGTGTCGTCTGACCTTCGCTCCACCATACCCATCCTAGCGTCGCCCACATCCTCCCCCGTAGCCGATTCAACAACCGACCTTCCCTTCTCGCTTAGATCCGACCGCGGCGGAGCTCCTGGTGGCCGAGGAGGCGGAGGTCCTATTCGGACTTGGGATGGGGGCCACATTGCTCCTATGCAAATGCTCATGGAGGTGGTTGGGCAGCCGTTGCCGCCACGCATGGGCGCTGACCAGCCAAGCGAAGCAGCCTGCATATTCTATGAATGCCTGTGACTTGGGACAACGCACAAGGGCGGAACGCCGGTGCGGCAATCCTCGCGTGGGCGTCCATGGCTGGGACAAGAGCACATGGGAGCCTGCTCATGCTCAGGACTGTGTCCACATGCAAGCGCATAAGCCGGTTGGCAGCCAGCGTCGGTGTCACACCGCGGTGCTCCCGTATAGCGTAGGTGGTCTGGCAACCGTGCAAAGGTGAGGACGAGGAAGAAGAGCACCATGGCTGGAGTGAGAGGCGAGAGATTTGACGCATGCGAGCTTGAGCGACGAGGGCACTATTGGTGCTTGCGCACATCCATGTCAACACTGGCAAAGAGGTGCCGACCAAGAAGAGGGCACACCTAGGAAGTGGCAGAGGTAGGTGGCAATAGAGACGAACACCTAGGAATAGGTGAGAGAGGAAGACGATAACAACTCTAGCCAAACGGAGGTGTGATGCCGTGTGAGACGGCGTGCCCGTCCCCTAATTTTAGGAGAACAACTGTGACCCAAACAATTGGAGAATATTCTTTCAAAGAGATGACTCCAACCAACATGACTCTTTATCTCATGTATCATATCTCTGGTTCCTAGAACCAAACACACGCTAAGTTTCCTACAATTTTCTCTAAAATAGCATACAAAGGAAATTTTGCTATACTATCCATGTACTTCCTGTGAACCAAAGGCATGAATAGTACTATAGTACCAATTTTTATATGAATTCTAAATCCTGTATGTTTCCTATGAACTAAATTGAAGGAGGCTTGAATCGTGCTTAGGCCAGTCTCAGTGGTCCGTTTCAGTGCACTATTTCCAAAACAAATCTGCTGACAGAGCATCAATGAAACCAGCAATGAAACAACCTCCACAATGCATGAGTTTCACCTTGAAGTTTCCTAGGCTGTGCAAAGCATTTAATTACTGCAAAATGATTGGATCATATGCAAGATGGTGAAACGATTTAGTCCTCAGTGGGGATTTCATCCCGTTTCACCGTGTGGGAAACAACGCCCGTGGAGTTTCACCATGGTGAAATTACTTCCTTCTCTCTCCTCTTCGTTTCATGCAAAAAGTGCAGTTTTGCTGACATGGCGTTCTAATAAATGTGCATGACATCCTGGTGAAACCTCCATTGAGACTGGCCTTATATATGCTTGTTCTTGATAAGTGGAGCTACGGTTTGATCCGAGCGACTCGAAAGCTAGCCTGTGTACTTCATTGAGTTTGAAGTACAAGAGGTAAGTGGGGTTATCCATAAATAAAGGCATAAACCCGAGTTATTCAGTAGGCTCATGCTGTGCTTTTTGATGACATGATTATAATTATACTGCTCATTGCGAGTCTGCAAACCGAGGGAAAAGGTCATCATTCTGGTTGCAGACCGCCAAGCACGCGCACGGGACAAACGAAAACGCACGAGCCTCAAGCGTGCTGCTTCCCTGCCTAGCTTTACCCACTCGCAGGTGACAGTATTACTCGACTATACTCGAAAACAAAAAACAATACAACCATACAAGTCAAACGCCCCTAGTTTATTCAAACAATCAAACATGTTAAAGAAAGGAATCAATCAATTATGCCTGCTTTCGAGCAGGTTAAACATACGCTAGTGTCCTTATGTTCATCCAATAATTTCACTTTCATCAGAGACCATACCATGTGAGCATGTCCATGAGTGGCCCTGCAGATTGCAGTGCTGTTGTTGCCTTCTTGGTGCCGGCCATTGCCGTGGGCGTCGTCAGCTCGAGACGCCTCGCCAAAGCAGCAGTGGCGGGCTCTCTGCCTCTGCAGGAACGAAAATATTCTGCCATTGTCGGAGCAAATTCCCCCGACAGCCATCACCACGGGCTGCATGCCTGCGTGGCTGTCGGCACGGCAGACGCAGGCGCGTGCGCGACGACACCCC
Organism: Sorghum bicolor; assembly: GCF_000003195.3. Taxonomy (NCBI): domain Eukaryota; kingdom Viridiplantae; phylum Streptophyta; class Magnoliopsida; order Poales; family Poaceae; genus Sorghum; species Sorghum bicolor. Next base: position 66,173,392 of record NC_012871.2, on the reverse strand, counting down.
CGCGCCCACCCATCGATTATAGCCTGGCTGTGACCTTTTCGCGCCCGAAAAACTTTGCTGCAAGCACAGCAGAAAAGCAGCTATACATACTAGCTAGCTCCACCGCAAATCCGAGGAGGAGGGAGCTGGCGGAGGCGAAACAAAGCGCAGCGCTAGAAGGGAGAGCGAGCTGAGCCCAGCTGATCCTTAGTTGAGGAGGAGTGTCGGATGGCGGAGGGGAAGAAGGCGAGGCCGAGGGAGGAGGAGCTCGTGGAGGCCGCGCTGGCCGCGGCGGCCGCGGCGCTGCTCGTGTCGGGGGTTAAGAGGCTGGTGGTGGCGCCGGCCGCGGCCGTAGCGCCGTGGTGGTGGCCCGCGTCGTCGTCGCTCTCGGTGCCGTCGCCCGCGCTGTTCCTGCTCCTCAACGTCATCATCGCGTCCATCGTCGTGGCGTCCGTGCAGCCGCGGCGGCGGGGAGCGGCAGCGTCGTCGGCGGGCGCCATCGACGACGAACGGGAGGCGCCGGCGGCGCGGGGAGACGCCGCGAGGAGGGCCAAGAGGACTAGGAGGAGCAAGAAGCGAACGGCGGCCGAGGCCGCCGTTGCGGATGGCTGCTGCATGGCGCTGGTCGTCACGGACGAGCCGATAGAGACGGCGGCGGCGGTGGTGATGGAGGAGGAGGTGGTGGCGGCAGATGAGGAAGCGGCCGGCAATGCGGAGGAGGTGAACAAGCGGGCTGAAGAGTTCATCTCGGCGTTCCGGCACCACCTCAGGGTCGACTCCTTCTCGTCCGGAACCCGCCGAAGCAACGCTAGAACGGCACCATGCTCTTGACACCTTCTGTGTGTGTTGCAAACATATATGGTTTCGTCCCCAGTTTCAAAGAATTTTTAATTTTTGTTCCAAGTTTTCTTTTTCATTTGAGTGTAGTTACTCTCTTGACGTCAGTTTAATGCAAATTCGCTTGCTTGTTTTTTCCCATTAGACCGAGGGTAATGCTCAATGATTTATACCTTATAGACCAGATATATAACAAAATACTAATATTATGATACATACTGAGGGTAATGCTCAAGAATTTACAACTTAAATCAAATACTCCGTCTATATCTCTAAAAGCTTCAACTCAATCAATTTTTTAGTTTGACCAACTTTAGAAAAAAAAACATCAATATCTATAATATAAAATAATAATCTTATTAAAATATATTCTATGATAAATCTAATGGTATCAATTTGATACTATAAAACTTATTGTTTTTTTTAGAAATTTAATCAAAATTTCAAAAATTTGACTTAGAACAATTATAGAAGTTGAAGCTTTCATAAACAGAGGCAGTATATAAGAAAATATCAATATTATGATACATACATAATATTATTAGATTATGGTTCTCAATATTATAACTTTCTAACCATTGGTCCGTCCGGTTCAAGCCCTACTCTATACTGATTTTATATTACGGTTTTTTTTCTACTTTCTTCTCTTTCCTTTGTCTTTTTATTCCTATCAGAAGTTATGCACACACGACACACCAAGACTCAACACTAAGATGTATACACGCTCGAGCGCTTGCCAAATGGAAATTTTTGAAACTTGAAACAGCGAGAGGGGACTCCGACCCTGCCCCCTGACCCTGACCCGACCCTGCCCGATCCCGCGCCGCCATCAGCCACATCGACCTCCTCCGCCTCCCTCCCTTCCTCCACCCACCTTGCCTCCCTACCTCCCCCGCGTCCCCCTCCTCATCCCCACCCCAACCAGCCTATCACCTGTTCGCCACCAGCGGCGATGGTGCCGGTCGCGGGGTTCGCTGCGCCCCTCCTGGATTCGCTGTCTCCTCTCCTCCACGTGCACGCGCGTGCGCAAGCGTGGAACCGCCTGCGTCGGCCGTTGCCATGCTGGCTCTGCCTAGCTAGGCGAGGCGACCGACGCCACCAAGCTCTGGCTCCCTATTGGGGACGGGCCTCATCGGTAGTGGCGGTGGCACAGTGGTGGCCCAGCTTGAAGCAGCGCCACCCATCTCCTCTAGATGCACATCGACCCTGGCAACCGTGGTCTCAGGGCCTCGCTCCCCACGGCGTGTCGGTCGCCTCCGGTGGGCTGCACTAGCGCTACCATCGTGGTTCACCCCACCCCAGGAACTGCGACTGTGATGGCCGCTGTTGGGTCGGGGACTAGGTCTTCAGCGCCGACCACCCCAAGCTCCTCCCTCTCGGCAACCGCGACTCCTTTTTGGCCTGCATCGAGGGAGTGCTCGACGCATCGCCGGTGGACTGACGACGTTGGTAGCGACTTGCCGGTTACCTCGGCGTTGCCTACGCTATCGCGGTCTCCACCACCTTGCCAGGGGCTATAGGGACCCAGGCATGCTGCGCTGGCCCAGCACGTGGCCCAGGCTCCACTTGCGCAGAGGGGAGAGACGTGCAGGCTACCGTGGTAGGCGTCGGGGGAAGCCGGCAATGTCGGAGACGACGACGAGGCAAGCCAGCGAGGACCGACACCCTAGCGGTGATGACATGCCACTACTGTCATCGAAGCCGATGGCTTCCCCGTGCCTAACCCCTTGGGGTTGGAGCCACTCATGAGCTTAGAGCCACCCGCGTGGATCGACACAATGCCAGAGGAGTTCGCCATTACGCTTCATGTTGCCCCATCTTCGGTAACGGTTACTCCGGGCACAACGGACCCGCCTCCATCGTCGCCTGTGCAGGTCGTGCCTCCTCAAGGAGGACCCGCTGTGGTGGTCGTGGCTGCGCCCGCGGCGGACTCTACACCATCGATGGATGATCTGATGGCTGACCATGCCACGTCTGGCCTCGGTAAGACACCCACGTCGGTGGCCTCACCTCAGCCGTTGGTGCTAGAAACGACGCTGCTGACACCTCATCACGAGGGTGAGCCCAACGTCGCTAGAGACGAGACGCCAACGTCGTTCGAGGCCGCTCGATGCCTTGTGAGGTTTCTTGATGAGGTGTGTGTCGAGCGGGAGCCGCCCCTGATTGCCTCCCCACCTCGGCAGAAGATGCCCGCTAGGAGGCTCTCACCAGTCTGGCCTAGGAACAGTCAGATTGTTGCCTAGATGTTGGTGCATATTCCAGCCTCCAAGCGGGGCGATGTTCTCCTAAACAAGCAACTGGGGATCGCTCTGGCGACCACTGTGGTTTCGTCCACACCGAAAGGGATTCTTAACATCCTGCGTTCTGGGACCTTGTTGTCGAGCGAGGTGGAGGGCCTAGATGCGTTGTTCCTAGCGTTCAACGGGCGCGTGTGCGAGCTCTTCCAGGATGACTCGTAGGCCGCGACGTTTGAGTGTTTTTGGTTGACCCATTTATGTAATACTGATTCACGAAACCTTTGCTAGGTCGGTCTAGTTTTTGCCCACCTAGCGCGCTTGTTGCGCGTTGATTATATTTTAAACTCTTTCTTCTAAATATAATGATACGCAAATCTCCTGCGTATTCGAGAAAAAAAGATATATACACGCCAACACTCACCGCCAAGGTAAAGTGTACGCTAGACTTAAACCTTAAACTACCATACACATACGCCTACAAGCTTCGCTAGTGGTGGGCACATCGCCTCTCCTTATATGATCCATAGGCACCTGAGGTCCATGCAAGGAGAAAGTGGGAAAAAACCACACTGAGAAATCAGTGTCAATCAGGACTCGAACACTAACGGGTAGGAAGCCAACCACAAGCCCGGCCCCTACCACATGTGAGTCTCCTCTCCTTTATCTTTCTTTGAGCATCTTCAACCATTTGATAAAATTTGTTTCTCAAATCTTGTTATTTGTCAACTCCTAAAATAATATGGAGAGGAAAAAAAATCTCATCTCTAACAGTTTGATAAATTTTATTTCCAAAAACTGAAAAATCCACTAACAAAACAAAGAGGTTTGTATGTGAACGAAAAGTCCTACTAAACATTAAACATGAGAAGAAAGGCCGATGCCAAACACATCTGCGCGGAGTAAAATACGGAGATGTCTGAGGCACGTGAAACTGGACGGAGGGGAACATATACTCGGAAAAACAAGCTACGAAATGTACGGACGGAACGACTCACGATACAATATACTAATCAATAATTGAGTTTTGGAAGAAACAATCATATACGACCCAAAAGGCCCACCACCACCAAAAGAACCCGTCAGAAGCAGAAACAGAACACGCCAGGCCCAGCCCAGGAAGTAGTCTTCTAGAGCCTTCCCCTTCCGCAGCGGCGGCCGTAATAAAATACGCACGCGCACCCGCCCCCTTCCATTCCATCACGGCCGCCTCGCTTCCGCCGCTAGGGTTTCCTTTGTAGCGGGTTTTTTTCCTCTCGAGACACACCTCCACCACAGTCCACACCCGGCGGTCGGATCGATGGCGGCGGAAGCGGCGGCTGCGGGGAAGGAGAAGATGCTGACGCTGATCAGCAGCGACCTCGAGAAGTTCGAGGTGGAGGAGTCGGCGGCGAGGGAGTCGCGGACCATCGGGAACATGATCGAGGACAGCTGCGCCGACAACGACATCCCGCTGCCCAACGTCAACGCCAGGATCCTCGCCAAGGTCATCGTGTACTGCAGGAAGCACGCCTCGGCGCGCGGCGGCACCGATGCTGGTGATGCGGAGCCAACCGCTGCGACTAACAAGGCATCAGAGGATGAGCTCAAAACCTTCGATGCTGAGTTCGTCAAGGTTGACCAGGCCACCCTCTTTGACCTGATTCTGGTGAGGCCCTCCCACCTATTCTCTGCACCCGATAGTTGTTTGGATCTGCCTGTGCGAACTGTTAAAGGTTGCTGCTTCGATCTGCTTGTGCGAACTGTTAAAGGTTGCTGCTTGGTTGATTAAGATTAGAAATAATCTGTTCGGAGATTGGCCATGGGAATATAAAGATATTCTGTGTTCGTGTTGCTGTTGTTTCCAGTTTATGCTAATTTAGTTGCTGGGCGTAAACTACTTTTATGTAATTGAATTTTCTCCGTAGTAATTGGTTACCGTGCTGTTTTATTAGCTTATTACGAATTGGAGATTAAGATAGGTATTGAATCCACTGCATTTTTATCAATGCCACAATTTATTTGGAATTGCTCGATGATGCTTGAGATAGTTTAGCCTATGTTAATGGGTCTGCAATACTTATACTTATATTTCACGAATACAGTAGCAGGAAATGACAATTCATTTGGCATAAACTGTGTTTATATTGCCTTGGATATTTAATTGCTTGAAAGCATTGCCTTCTCATGGTTCATCCATGTTGTGAATGGTGTGCATATCAGTACTTTTGCCCTGTCGTGTATCTTGTGGTTACCTGTAACAACCAAAAGTTACCATATGCTTTATCATACCTTAGATCAGGAGCTTGGTTTATTCTTAATCTTCAATTGTTGTTGGTGATGTAGGCTGGTATCCTCTTTTCTTAGATATGGTTTGCTTTTATCCTATGTGTGATACTTCTGTTTGCACCCTATTTTGTGTGTGGATCCTTATGTATTTGAAATTGTTCACTTGGTAATTAGAGTTGTTTTCCCCGATCTAATCGTGATCATTGTTGTACGAGGAGTCAATGTATATTTGATTTGAAATTATTCCTAAAGGCTAGGGTGTGCTTGGTTATGATACATTAGATAGATGATGAGCTGGGTTTATTCTTTACAATTTAATTGGTTCTTGTTTGTGATGTAGACTGTGATCTTTTGTTTGTTTGAGGATTCATGGTATTTGAAGTTGTCCACTTGGTGGTAATTAGGAGTGGTTTACACCCATCTACTTATGATCAATGTTGTATGAGGTGTCAATAGATGTTAGATTTGAAATTGTTCCTAAAGGCTAGGGTGTGCTTGATTATGATACATTATATCATGATAATACTTGCTTTGCAGAATTTTTTGTTTTGCAATTTGGACATTCGTAGTGATCATATATATATTCATCAGTGAACTGTATCATCCGTTTGCTTTACTGGCCATGCTGCTGCATTCATGAGACGATCACAATAATGCCTGACGTGTAATTTGGTCTTCACAGGCTGCAAACTACCTGGACATCAAGGGGCTGCTGGACCTGACCTGCCAGACTGTCGCCGACATGATCAAGGGGAAGACTCCAGAGGAGATCCGCAAGACATTCAACATCAAGAATGACTTCACACCAGAGGAAGAGGAGGAAGTGAGGAGGGAGAACCAGTGGGCCTTTGAATGATGCTGGAGGCTCTAACAACAGCAATATCGTATAACCAGGCCAGAGAGGAAGTCTCCTTGTTCGGGATGTTGTGATTTTGGAGCAGCTATAGACTGTCTTGGGTTTAACAAATCGCTTAGAAGGTGTAATGTAGGTTTGGTCGGTCGTGAGCAGACTATTTTGCTGTTCCAGTATTTTGGTGCATTGGATTATTGGATGCTCTTGGTTGCTAAGAGGCTGGTTGGTTATCAAGCATTGCTGGTTCTGCATATCTAATTTCGTTTCACTGGTTGCTTTGCATCGCTGGTTTTATATATCAGTTCCGTCTGATGTGTGATATGCTATTGCTTATTGTTTTGTTTGTCAGTTCCGTGTGACGTGTGATATGCTGTCGCTTGATGTGTTTATGCTGGAAGTTATGTAGGCCTTGTTTAGTTTTAAAAAAAAAATTGTAAAATTTTTCAGTCTCTCTGTTATATTAAACTAGGAGAATTCTCCGCGCGTTGTCGTGGGGCAACGCGGGTATGAAGAAATCTATATATAACAATTTAATTTATGCATGAGACTAAATTCATTCTAAAACGGATATATGTATAATTTATAGTTTCGAAATACATGTGGCTTTATTAAAAAAACAAAACAAAATACTCTCCAACTCAAATTGTCACAAATATAACACCATAACTCCCTATACCAGCAGCCATGGACTCAATGTCGTTCACTTAGAGTTCATTAAAAAAAAAGGAAAACAAATTCTACCAATGGGCTAGGAAAAAAACTACTGGGTACCGATGAACTGCATCCACATGTTTGGAGAAAAAAAAAGTCGATGGCCTGAACCTGTGTACTGTCTCTTCCCTTCGGATGTGCTAGGAGCCTTATCAAATCTCGACCAGGGGCAACCCAGAAGCAGATCTTGGCAAAGCAGCCAGACGCAGACGCGGAGCAATCGACGCAGATGCAGAGAAGCCAGGCGGAGAATCCACGCGGAGGCAAAGAAGTCCAGCACCAATGCAGACCCGGCTGGCGCCCATGCGGCGAAGGGCCGCGCAGAGGCAGAGTAGCCAATTCGGAGAAGGCCACGCCTGTGGAGGTCTACACTCTCTTGTCGTCGGCATCGATGAGCACGGTGGAGGAGGTAAGTAAAGGTATTTTATACACGAAGTTAGCGGGATGGTTCAATTTCTTCCATAGGAGTTCGTAGTGATGTGGCTGAGGAATCAATGTGAAGATAAATGCATGTGTCTGTTCGTTTGTGGTGATGTCATGGTTAATGTCGAGGGGTGGAGGCGGAGGGTCGGGGAAGGGCGGTGAGGTGGCGCACTTGACCACCAAGAGGCTGCGCTGGAAGATGGGTTGCAGCTTGCAGGTGGAGGTGGAATCCGTTTTTGTTTAACTGAAGGTGCGAGAGTCAGAAAGGCGACGCTAGATCACGAGGTGAAGGTGGAGGTGGAAAGTGGATGACGTGGCTTAAGGGGTGCTAGAGAATTAGGGCAGTGGGGTTTATCTTTATAGGAGATATAGATCTTGTGGCATATATATGAAATATTAATATAGATAAAATAATTTACTTGTAATTTGCGATATTTATATTTTAAGCCTAGTTAGTCTATAATTGGATAATATTTATCAAATACAAATAAAAATACTATCATGTCTATTTTGCAAAAAAATTTAAACTAAACAAGGCCGTAGTCTGGTTGCTTACTTGGCTAGATGTGTTAGAGCTGTAGACCCCAAGATTGCTGCTGTGTCGTGTGCCCACGTGACAGAAAAAGTGGTACTGATTGGGGGGCTAACCCGCACGACCAGAAGAATCACTAGTTCCGGTTAGAGGTAGACGCAGAATAAGACTTCGTGCCAGGGCACTCAACAGTACTGAGATACCCCTTTGTTCTAAATTATATACTCCCTCTGTTATAAATTATAAAATATTCTCCTCAAAGAATAAATAAATTATAAAATGTTGTGTCAGCCACTAAATAATAAATTCTGATTCCGATAGACGCAGAAAAAGATTTGCGTGCCAGGGCACTCAACAGTACTGAGATTCCTTTGTTCTATAAATAAATTATAAACTGTTGTGAGATCCCTTTATTCTATAAGTTATACTTTCTTCGTTATAAATTATAACTTGTTGTGTGTCAGGCAGACAGGCACTCAACAGTATAAACAGTTAGATATATTATTATAACTATATATGTAGAAAAATCAAGTTCTTATAATTTGGAATAGAATTTAAAATGAAAAATGAGTAGTTACTAGCTCTAAGCAGCTCATAATATAAATAGCCACACACCATCTTAGAGTCTGTATAAGACTATCTATTGATCAATTGATCAAGAGAGAACTTCTTTCTTTTATACTTAAAGCTAGTTCATGAGTTATGATTGGTGGTGCTCTAAACTAAATGTTATAAACTGCACATCAAGAGAAACTAAAACACTATGGATCAACATGATCCAACAGAAGTCAACGAATATATCTGATATAACTTTTCTGCCTCCGATGGCTTAAGATTCATGAAAACAAGAGGGTACAATTGTTTAGCTAATTTGGAGTACAATTACAAAGTCACTATATTATTGTTGAAGCATCAGCGTCGCAGTACTATATTTATCTCATCATCGTCTGAGCTGACTGCATCAAGTTCAACTATATTCTCTGTAGGATTGTTCACCTTTCGCCTTTTAACATCCTGTTGGGGTTTCCGCAATCCCTGTTTGGGCAGGGCTTTGGCGCTAGATGATGACAAACTACAAACCAGAAGCTTGCTCATTTTGATGTCATTGAACATCAAAACATAAGACCATTATAAGCATACCACAGCATATTGCGACTAACCTTTTGTTTAAGCTGACCTTCGATTTCTGTTGGTTCCTAGAGCTGTTGGTTGGGGCTTTTGGTTCCATATTGTCCGTATTAGCTGAATCATGTAACCAGGAGTTTATCGACCAGTAGTCAGTTGGTGCTGTTTTACGAATTTGGTGCTACTTTGTTTAGAATGATGATTATACTTATTAAAGGGGAAAATAGGTTACCTGTAACATGGGAAAGAAACCTTATACCCTGAGACTGGTTCTTATTAGTTACTCTATCTGCATTGCTGCACAACAAAATCAGAGTTTGAACATAACATCAACCATTTCAAACTATTCCAAAGGCTACTGCCATACTGCATAATTTAATCAGAAGCAGGTCTACATGCAATAAAAATTCCTGTGAGATATTAGGCAAAACATTTCTGGTGCAGTTCAATAGATAATAGCACTATATGACATTAGATAGTCTCCAGAAGGTGTAACCACAAAATTGGCTTATGTTTATGTTTCCTCTAATAATGACAACCTTCGTATACCACAACCTAGGTGCAATGACCACAAACAAATGGTTCTTTAAGAAAACACAACAGTAATCATTTTGTGGTCATACACCAACGAGAATTGAAAAAACAGTGAATACAGACTAGTCAAATATTATGTGCATTAGATATGGCATCATAATTCGTACATTCACAGTAGTCCGATCAACATTGAAGTGCTCTTTTTTATCAAAGAAAAAGGGGGGAAGGGTGACCAACTTAACAACCAATATAGTAGCCCAACACATCAATTAAAGATAAAATAGTGCTTTACAAACCTTAAAGCCCTTTTTAGCCCATCAATTGACATTACTTTCACCGGTTGGAATGAATTTCTTGGATTGGATCGTTCTGAGGAAGGATTGACCATGTAAATCCCTTCGGATCGAAGTTTGGAAGCAAATTTAAAGTTTCTGGAAAGATTTGTATATAATCAAGAATGGCATGGCACAAGAAGATACTTGTAACAATTATATCATCAATCAACCAACAGAAGAACGTAAGGTGTGGGATCATTAAGAAAAGTCATAGCCTACTCCTTTTAAGGTTTTACTTACCCGCCCTTAAGCTCTACTCTGCCAGTAGTGTACTTTTGTGATGTTTTCTGCGTAAAGGAAAGAAGCATGATGAAATCATGTTGCATGCATATCCATCTCTTAATACAAGTTGCTGAAAGCATGCTGAAATAATGTTGCATGCATATCCATCTCTTAATACAAGTTGCTGAATGTTGATGGTTATATCCTTACCGACGAATGAAATTTGCAGAATGATCCTGTACTCCTGAAAAGTGAGAAAGAGAACTCAGTCACAGAACAGCGTTTTAATAAATTCTTATGATTGAGACATGATACGCAGGAGATGCTTTAGGCAGTCTAAAACGGCAAAGACATGGATGTTTAGACCCCATGATACGCAGGAGATGCTTTAGGCAGTCTAAAACGGCAAAGACACGGACGTTTAGACCCCATCTAGCTGAGGGTACAAGTCTGGCAGCAGGATGGCAAGCACATAGCCACATAAACAATGTGCTGCATTAGCACATTACAATTTGTGCAGATATCTGTGAAGTGATGTGGTGATAATTGATCACAAAGCTTCTCATCACTCCTATGTACATTGTTGTCCCGAAATTTATCTAAGTTGCTGAATTAATGATAATGAAGCTACTACTGAAATATCAATACATATTCTCACAAGGTCGAGGTACATACTTATTTATAGCCATGGTGCATGCCACCCCGTCTTTCCTCTTGCCTTTGCAGAGACCAAAGTCTGCTGCAACCCCCATCTTCAACATTTGCCCCACTGAAGCAACACTCAGAGAGAACCCTTTGCCCTGCACAACAACATCACCAACATACACTCAGATCAGCAACGGAATCACTGAGCACAAATCACCCAAACGATTAAGAAAATCAAAATGCCAGCCGAGAAGTACCCCATTGTCCATGCGGACATTGCCATTGAACACAGCAAAAACTGAACCCACAGCAGCACCGGAGTAGTGAACGTGCGCGTCCCCAAATAGGAACAGAGATACGTCGGTCTCGTCCAGAGCGCCCATCTTCCAGATGCTGTAGCTGCTCCCCTTGGCACTCACCCGCGGCACGCCCTTGTCCAGCACCACGCCCGCGGTTGCCCAACATCCGGAGAACCTGTCGCTCCTCACAGAGTTCCTGCACGCGGAACAGAAAATGGAAGAAAAGCCCCCCCCCCCCCGACGAATCGATCGATGAGCGAAAACCATGAATGATCCAGCAGCGGAGTGAATTGGAAAAGGATCCTCACTTTAGCGCGGTGATGCGCACAAATCGGATGTCGGCGAAGCGATTGCTAATCTCAAGGGGAGAGAGCGTGAGGTGCTTGATGCGGAGGCCGGAGTATTTGTCGACGAGGGTTTCGGTGGCCTTGGGCCGCTTGGGGCGATTGGCAAGCGGGGATGTGGTTTCGGGGGTTGCCTCGAGGTAATCCTTGACGACGTCGCGGAAAACGGACATGTCGGTGCCGCCGGGGCGCGCCGTCCTTGGTGGTGTGAAGGCGCCGTCGCACACGGGGCCATCGGCAGCGGCGCGGGGGGAGGCGGGAGGGGTCTCCGGGACGGCCTCGCCCAGCGAGAGCAGGAGGTCCAGGTCGTCGGCGGCGTTCGCCATGGTTGGGGGTGAGGTGTGTGTGGAGACAGCGAGGCACTGAGGAATCAGGAATCTGAGTGTGCGAGGTGGGACTTGGGAGGGAGATGTAGGAGGAGGATGCGAGGGAAACGAGAATGCGGAAGGGAAAGAGTGAGGATTTTTTTTTTTGGAGGGAAAGGGGATTTCAGTTTCACGAACAGAGAAAATGGCTATTATAGAACTCCAATCGTTATGGCTTCTCTCAAATAGAACTGCAAATATTTATTTTACAAACATTTCCGTAGGGCATCGTTTGGGAAATAAAAAGAGATGGAATGCAAATCCTTTATACCTAGAGAAATTTGCAAGGGAGAGGGAGATCTAGTTTTCCAACTAACTTTATATTTTTTTTTATTCTATCGGCATAGGAAATTTATGACTGGGACACGAGACTTCTGTATCCATGGTTTGTATTTTTCTCGTAATAAATCGACGAATAACATTTTCAATCATAACTTTTCCAGATAAATGAACAACTTTAAGATGGTGTTTCATTAGATGATAAATTGGAATGGAAAAAAGATATGGGCTGCGTGGTGTGAAAAAATATACTCCAAAATATGCAAATTATTGCAAAAATCGTACTTTAGTCATTTAATTTTTTTGAAACTTGGTACATCTATAGTACATTCATACATGTACTCATGTATCGAGATGCAAAATTAAACTAGAAAAAAATCATATGAAAAAAAAAACAAATTTTAGGTCTATACGATACTACAAGACAAAATTTCTGTGCTAAAAAACCACTAGGGAGAGTACTGTTTTCTATCCTAAAAAAAGAGTTCTAGAAATTACTCATTTTTGGACGATAAAATAATCATCGAGAGAGCCTCAAAATATAGGAGCAACCCTTGAATCTTTGTTGGAGATGCTCTAGATATACAAAGCGTTACTTCATTTGAGTAGTGAACATAAACGATATGATCATGCTATGTCCAAGTACATACAGTACGGTTGTATTGAAAAAAGGTTATGTTTTGGTATTATGAAAGGCCTTGTTTAGATGCGAAAAGATTTTGGATTTCGATACTGTAGCACTTTCGTTTGTTTGTGGCAAATATTGTCCAATTCTGGATTAACTAGGATTAAAAGATTCATCTCGCGATTTACAGGTAAACTGTGTAATTAGTTTTTATTTTCGTCTATATTTAATGCTTCATGCATATGCCAAAAGATTCGATGTGACGAAGAATCTTGAAAACTTTTTGGTTTTTGGAGTGAACTAAACAAGGCCTAGGCTATGATAAAAGACATTCGATTGAACAAATATCAAATGGAGTAAAACATATCAAGCTTTTTTTTATAAAAAAAAAACAGAAAACATATCTTGACATTGGTGAAGCCATCATAGTCTATAGGACCCCTGTTGCCGACAGGCAATTAATGTTGTCTAACTCTTAGGGCACTCACAATGCATACTCTATTATAGAGTCTAAAGTTATTTATTACCTCAAACAATGTGGACTTAGAGTCTAAATAAAACTTGGAGTCTTATTTTTCTACCTCTTTCTTCAATAAATATGCTGCCACATCAGCAAAATACCATAAATAACATGTAATTAAGTGTCTTAGACTCTGTGATAGAGTCTTGCATTGTGAGTGCCCTTATGGACAAGTTACACTATAAGAAACCTAACCAGCTGAATGTAACTTAGTTCATAACCCAAAATTATTTAGGCATTGAAATAAGAGAAAATGATTCCAAAAGGCACAGATAGTCAGATACAAAGTTGTCTTCATACATTGTCCTATGCATTGACCAATAATAAGTTGAAATTTGACCTATGCTCTGTTCATAACGAACGAAGGACAACATGCACATATTTGCAGGATCAAAGCTATTGGATTACACTCTCTTGCAATATCTCAATTAGGGTATTGTTTTACTCGTCTCTCAATTTTTAGCGGAATACTCATATCCATGTTGCAGGAAGCAATCAGTAAGTTCAACTCCAATCTCCAACAGTCTTTTGGTCTAAAGTTAGGAATGCTCTAAGATCTATACTACCAATCATGATTATTCAACATCTATATATATTGTGATGGTTACATGAAACAACACGACACAGAAGGAAAGAGAAGGAAACGCACATCTTTGGTCTGATCAGCGTCTACCCTTCATTCATTTCATGTTAGTTCCCGATCAAGCATGTTCCAATCACATTTCAATTGCAATGGCAGACCAATGGGTCACAAGCATGAGTGCCAAACCGAAGGGATGAACAAACAAACAAGCTGAAACTTCAATTAGCATTTAGCAGCATCCATCTTGTTATTCTCAGGCACCCTTCTTGCCCCCTCTGCATCTCACCTGCACCCCCAGTGTTCCAGTTGTTGATTGGCAGTTGATGTCCGCGCCGTACACTGTGTGATCCACCGGCAGCATGCAGGATGGCTTGCCAAGGCATTCCTGCCCATTCCGTTCCACATGTCAGTATCGATCAAGAGGCCAAAATGTGATTTGTGAGTGTGATATAGTAGTTCAACAAACACGCATCATCGTGAAGAAGCGTGTACCTTCTCAACGATCTGCTTCGCATTGGGCGTGTGGCAAGTGCCTACAGTGAAGTTGCCGCACATGCCATCCGGGTTGCCAAAGCTGGCAAAGACGACTTCCTGGATTATCTTCTCAGGGGGGCACATCAAAGTGCCCCGCACGCTGTGATCCTCTGCAATGAGCTTGATTTTGACCCCATCCGTGTCCCACGTCTTTATCTGTCCCGGGTTGTGCTCCGATATCAGCAGGCATATGTCGTCTCTCGTCACGGTCTGCACGAGGATGCCATCCGGCTTGCCCATTTCCTCCTCGAAGACAACCAAGAGGTTGTCCTTGGGTTTCAAGAAAGGACGCGGAATATGGTATCTGAAGGAAGAGTGGAAGAGGAACATGAAATGACTTTTTGTTGTGAAGCTTGTAGGCCAAGAACAGTATACCTGCCTCAATAAGGGTTAACTCTACAGACTTACACTGCTTGAGAAGGAGTTCCAGCAAGAGTTCGGAATGAGACCCAGTATCTACCGATGCCTTCACCATTCACAAAAATCATTCCCTTGCTCATTGAGCTCATGTCAAGTACAATGGGATCATCTCCATCAGGCTCATCAAAGTATCTCTAGCATGGCAGTGTACATAGTGACACCGAGGGCCAGGGTTGCAACCAAAATTGAAAAAGATGTTTGATGTTTCCAAAATCTATAGTGGTCCTATTTGTGGTTCAACTTACCTTGTACCAAGTGGCTGCCCGGTCATTCTCAGCCGGTTTCCACTGAACTTTGCCCACACCTTTTTCTGAGTAGATCTCCTTGTCCTCACCTTCCAGTGCAGCCTATTTGAAACAAAGTGTAGAGGCGATCAGGTCCCACACGATGACATTCATGCTTCCAAGGATATGATTTTTTTTTTTTTGTGTGTGTGTGTGTGGGGGGGGGGGGGGGGGGTGAAGTTAAAGACAATAGCTTTACCTTATGGCCCCAGCCATTGACTTGTAAATCCAACGTCCCAGTGTTGAGACCTTGGATTAGGCACTCCTGAATGCCGCCCTTTACTTCAGCAAGTTCACCACCACTGTCCTGCAGAAGATAGTGAAACATGCAAATTTAGAGCTGATGAGCAGGATTATTGCATTAGCTGAGCGCATGGGCCACCCTTCTATTTATGATATAAACTATATATGTCTGCCTTTCAAAAAAAATAAAGTTTTGTGTCTTGCGTCAATACAACCATATTTTTTTCACCTGGCTATCGACTAGGGCAGTATAGTCAGTCATCTTACATTCCAAACCCATTCCACAGTTCCAACAATTTTTTACCTTCATTCCCATAGTTGACGACAGCAATACGACATGGTTCACACCTGCTTTCAGATCAACGGGTTTTTCAAACATGAAACCCTTCACCTGCTTGTTTCCACGCGCACTTCCTACATAGAGAGGGATTTTGATTTGTACAATAGTTTTACTTGCATTCTTGCAACAAGCGAGTGTCTTTGGAGGAAGAAGATTGTTACAGAGTTGGTCCAAGTTACCTACGAAAGCATCATTGGCAAATCCAATCATTGAGTGTGCACTGCTTTTGACCTGAAGCACAGGCCGGATGTCACCTCTAAAGGGCAAATCGTCTGACTCCAAGCGAAAGCTGAAGATGGTAACAAATAAAAATATAGTCAAGTGAATTTTCTGATTGAGAAAGAATAAAGAATCACATTGAGCCGAAACTGTAAGGTGTGACAGACAAGAGTGATACCTTGTGGTGTACCATAAGTAGTCACTAGCGTCCTTGGTCTGGTTATATTGCTCCAGGGGTTCCTTTGTCCTGATTTTAGTATCTTTATACTTTGGGACCATTTCTGAGTACATCTCCCACTGGTTATTCTTGCTTGTTACCTCTGAGGTATGGTATGACCTTTCACTGTGTTGTACAAACACCTGCCACAACAAACAAAATACAAATTAGGGCCCAATGCCTACCTAATTCAGTTGTGGTTAAGTGCAAACAAACATACTCTCTTGGTATTGTAAACCACATCCTTGCACCCTGCAAGAATGGAGACGGAACGGCTAGGCACATAGTGCTTAACCCCTCGGAAGATCACTGTTCCATCTTCCCCCGTGTTATTGTTGGAAAGGAAAGAGAGGCACAGGTTTTCTTCAGGCAACTCAAAGATTTGTGCCTGCAATATAGAAAATCAACACCAAAGAAGATATTTATTTCAAAAAAATAACACCAAAGAAGATTGATTTGTAGGTCGGAGAACAATGTCAAATAATAATATAAGTTTCCAGGAGCCAAAAATGATTGAAGAATTTGTTCCCAACCTCATACCCATGACCCAATATCTCAGACGAATGCTTCCCCGAGAGGAATGCTTTCTGATATGACCTTATTACATTGTGCAAGTCCCTGAGATGCCCAAATTTGGGTTCCTTGTACATACCTATGAAAATTCACGGAATACATTTGGTGCTCCTTATGTCAAGAGGAGCATACATGATGAAGATAAAAAATAATACAGAAATATATTGGTCAACTGAGGCGATCTGACCATATTCATCCAAGGGAGCTTCATCATAGTATCCAGTCAGCACATAAGAAGCGCTAGTCCTTCCAAAATTTGTTCCTCCGTGATACTGTTGACAAGTTAAAGTGAAATTCCATAAATCTCCACATTTCCCCTGTAAATGTTTATTAACATATTCATTTCAGGAACATAAAGTAAATCCATACCATGTAGTAGTTAACCATTGACCCACCCTTTGCAAAAAATCGTAACACGGCATATGCAATGTCCTCAGCTGAACGCATTGCTAATTGATCGCCATATGCTCTGAATCTGTGTATGCCCAGGAAATTAGATGAAGAGATTAATCCTTTGTGTATGTACCTTCTGTATTCACAGGGGATGAGCTCCAAATGCTTACAGAATGGAGAATTGCCTTTTGATATAAGCACTGTTTGGCATAGCAGTGGTACATTGAAAGCACTTATTTTATCCTAATTTTGAATGCAGGTTTTAGTTAAGAGCACCTTTTATGGATATTAACAAAATAAATATACTAGAATTAGTAAATATTGCCCAAAATAACTGTATTCTATAGCACAGTGGACCCTTAGAGGTTTAGGTTTAGTTGGTGTGCAGCCAGATTGCTTTATTGTGTTTATGGGTCCATCTGCTAATTGATGAGATGTATGCTTTACTATTCAACTCTATCTTTTTACATTCTACAATATACAGGTATGAACATGTTCGCTCAATCAAACAGGGGATGGAAACAAGAATTGATATATGCAGGGATGCAAGTGGGCACCCAATTGTGTTTTCTAGGTCAGCTAGTCCCCCTAAATTAACTATGTGGCGAGACATTTTACTTCATTTTATAAAAGTTTTGGGTCTAAGCAGCCTTTTTGTAAAGTAAACTGTATAGTTTTCTTTTCTTGTGTGTGTGTGTTGTGTTTGTCTGTAAGGGTTCTCACCCCTTTTATTCTTTATGCAAAGAATCGCAAATCTTTTGGGTCCACCCAATGGCCCAAAAACAAGTGGAACTTGCATCCCTAAATGTAAGGTAACCACACATATTAATGTCCAACATGTTTCTTGGAATGGCCATAGCTCATAAGTTCATTAGAGCATTAGATTTTTCTTTCTATAAACAGCGCTATATATCTCATCTCACTCAATTATTCCTATTGTGAAGTAATGTTGGCTCATAATATTGGCTCCTGCCATTGCATTCAAAAAGTAATGTTGGCTCATAATATTTGTATAATTGATGAATAATACGAATGTTGAGTGTGAATTACTTGAACTTACTGTTGAGTCCAATTCTCAGTCCAAAGCATAGGCTTATTTTTGTCACGCAGTGTCCATGTGTCTCCACAATGCCTTCCATTGCAAGTAGGGATCTAGTGAGAGCGAGAAATTAATTAAAAGATTGAGCTGAAGCAACTAGACTTTTTTAATAGAAAGTAGATGGTCACTTCTAAGAGATTAAATGTCATTCCTGTTCTGAATAGTATTGTGTTACTATTTTCAAGATAGAATTTGCAATAAAAAACTTGTGAACCATTAAAAATATATACAAATATTCACCGCTGGTCAGAAAGTTACCACTTCACCAGGAGCTGAAGACTGTTTGCACATTATCCATGGAACTCCTGTTTGTGTGCTGAGGGCCATTTGAGCTGCCCATTCGAGGTACTTGTCACCTTCTATTTTATGATCTTTTTTTATGTTCCCATACTCATTCTCGATCTGATGTTATTTGTGCAAAGGGTAAATCACAGCGTGTATTATGTAGATATGGTGCCAATAAAGAGGATTTAACAAATAACGTGAGTAAATTGGGAAATGAAGGACCTGTGTTAAAATGACGGGTCCTCCTTGAGATGCAAATAACTCAGCATCCTTCAACTTCTGTACTACAAATCTCGTCCATTTCTCCATTTCTTTCTGCATGACAAGTCCAAATGCCATTAGTCCTTGTTACAACCATGGATAGGGAATTCCTTGATTACCTTGTACGGATCATTGTTTGCCCGGAATATTATGTGGTCGATCTCTCTAAGCCAATAAGGCAGGCCACTGGAAGAAAGTAGAGAAAATGGCATAGAAGAAGCACAAAACAATCAGATCGATATGAGCATACTAGACAGAAGAGCGGTAACTAGTTGGACGCACTGACCCATGGTTCCATTCTGCCTGGATAAAGGGCCCGATGCGCACAATTGCATACATGCCATGCTCCTGGATCATCTTGAGGAACTTGACCAAATCGAGCCTGCCTTCAAAATTGTACTGCAAGGGCATGCAACAGATGAGCTACGTTTACATCTATTTGTCGGTCTAATATAATATACAGCAGAAGAAAGACTGAGGACGTCATGCTCCTTAATTTTGCTGCGGTTGGCTACCAACGCGTCCATCTGAAATTCTGAATATATGTCCTTTACCTTGCCAGGCTCAGGCTCGTGTGCATTCCAGAATATGTACGTCTCGATCGTGTTGAGGCCGCCCTCCTTGGCCCGGTCGAGCAGCTTCGGCCACACCTGCATTATACAACAGTACATTTCCAGGATCAAACCAACCAGCCGACCGGCAGCAGCACGCCGCGACTGCATTTCGTTCGGTTCATCGGCTAGGGAGTCGCGCGCGTGGGAGCGTACCTCAGGCGGGCTCCTGGGGTAGTGGATGGCGCCGGAGAAGAAGAGGTCCCGCTTGCCGTCGATCAAGAGAGAGCGCGCATCGTAGGTGACGACGCTGCCCTTCTTCGTGAGGGTCCACTCCGCCGCCGCCCATCCCGGGAGGAGGAGCGCGAGCGCGGCGGCGGCCACCAGCACGGCCGCGGCCCGGACGGTCATGTGAGCCGGAATTGCGGGAACGACAGGGGAGGGGGGGACGGGAGGTGAAGGGCAGGCAGGAGGGGGGAGGCGACGCTAGCGAGAGGTCGGGGGAGGAGGTGACCGCTTTGAAGGGGACGGCCTCGCGGAGCGTTGCGGTGGAGCGGACGCGCGGAAATGGAGGAGCTGCGAGTGGAGGTGGACGGCCTCGGGGCGCTGCTTGGTCGGGCATCGCGGCAAAAGCTTGCCAGCGGACGACCGGTTCGCGGAACGGCGAGCGGGGTGGGAGACGACGGTGTTCGTGCGCTGGTTTTGCGCAGGGGTCGGGCGGAATCCACTCCGGGCCGCCATGGGCCATGGCCAACTTGGGCTTTATACGTTGTAAGACCTGAATTTTAAATACCTCAACTTTTGTGAAAGTATGTTTTTTCTCCTTTAACTCTAAAACTAGGTAAATCACTTCTCTAAACTTTTAAAACCATTTGTTTTATCTTCCTAATCGGTTATAAAAGATTTTCAAAGGCAATTTTACCTTTGTTTATTTATTTCAACTGAATCTTTGAAAAATCATAGTAAATCATAGAAAAAAATACAAAACAGAAAATCTAATTTTGTTGGACTATACATGAGTAGATCTAGAAAAAAAATAAACATATAATATGGTATGCTTTAGGATAAATTTTGTGTTGTAGTTTTAATTTATAGTTACAGTTCTATGGTCCAATTGTGGTGAAGTTTTTAGTGCGGACTAATTATTGTATGCTTGATCTGTAGTAAAACTTTCATACATTAATAAATATATAACTAAGTTATACATAATCCAATGAATGTCCATCATAAAAATTTCACCATAATTTGACCATAGAAACTACAACTATGAATTAATAACAAAAAACATAGTTCTAAAACTACAATAAAAAATTTGTACTAAACCATACAATATTATATTTTCAATGTGTAGATCTACTCATGTAGAGCCCAATATAATTAGATTTTCTATTTTATATTTTTTAATGATTTACTATGTTTTTTTCAAAGATTCAGCCAAAATAAATTTAAAAATAAAAAATAAAACCATTATAACTGGTCAGGGAGATAAAATGAACAGTTTTAAAAGTTCAAGGAGATGGTTTACCTAGTTTTTGAGTTCAAAGAGGAAAAATAGGCTAACAACAATTGAAGACGGTAATTTGGATTTTTTTTTTCTGGTTGTTTGTTGTTTCGCTCGACATGCATCACCTCGGCTCGCTCCTTGGGCAAGCTTTTACTTGCCAGGCTAAGCTAGCCATTTCAGTTTGTTCGAACAAGCACAGAAATAAGTTTGCATGGGTCCAAAAAAGTTTGCATGAGGTGCTATCTGGCTTGTGGCAGGACTACCGAATAAGGAGGTGCTTGATTAGAGTTGTTAAAGTTTAATAGGTACTATACCATTTTCGTTTTATTTGGCAATTAGTGTTCAATCATGGACTAATTAGACTTAAAAGATTCGTCTCATAAATTACTCTCTAGCCATGATTTTAGTTTCATAAATAGCCTACATTTACTACTTTATGTATGTATCCAAATATTTAATGTAACGGACGATAAAGTTTACCGCTCGTAACCAAAGAGGCCCTTGAGGTGTCTTGCTTTGCATCCTTACCATACGACAGTACGACACGTTTGGTTGGAACTTCTGTATGGTAATCTGATTCCACCGTTATCCATTTGCGTTTTTTTTTTTCAGCTTTCAAGCGTCTCTGCAATTAGTTATGTCAATATCCATACGGACGTGGAATCATCTATTTTGGAATCAATGGACTTTTGTTTGTTTCAAGCGTCTCTGCAATCAGTTATGTCAATATCCAATACAGACGTGGAATCATCTATTTTGGAATCAATAACAGTTGGACTTTGTACTGTTTGGTTCTATGGTGGGAGTGGCAACGTAAATGCACTGCACTAGGCTTACGGTGGTGTAGATTGGCTACAGATCGGATAACACCCCAAGAGGAGGGGCAACGGGATTGCACAGGCCTTAAAGCCCGTAATCTGATAACGCCACGATCTTACGGTGGTATGCGTTGCATCATTGCATGGCTACAAATCGGATAACACCCCAAGAGGGGCAACGGGATTGCACAGGCCGTAAAGCCCGTAATCTGATAACGCCGCGATCGGTTACAAGTAGTAGTCGCAACAAAAAAAAAAGTAAAAGCTAATAGTAGATAATAGTAGAGGGTACAATACAAAATTTAGAAAATTTGTATTATCACTCTTGTACCATTTAAAACTAATGAGAAATTCATATGGTTCACTAACATTCAGTTTAATCTTTCTGCAACTTGGCTGGCCTCTCCTTATGGGATGCTGCATTTCAAGGAAAAAGGAACAAAAAATCATTGAATGTCCATCTTGAACACAAGTGAGGAAGTCAAGTGCATTTATCTGATTTTGGACGTCCTTGCAAAAAGCCAGAGTGCATGAGATTGAGAGCGGAAAGGCATCCTCGTTTACTCTAAGGGCCAAGGTAAAAATTACCTGCGTATCTCCTTTTCTTGTTAGCTCTTCTTCTCTTGCGCTCAGCCTGTGTAAGTTCCCCCTCTTCCTTAACATCACCTTTTCCTTCAAAGATCTCTTCAGGAGCAAGCATTGCCGCATCAGAAACGGCTACAGGTGCAATCTGAAAGACAGAGATCATCACTACACAAAGCACTCTGCTAGAACAACATCACAGGGAAAAGTGAACAATTTTTATACCTCTTCCATGGCTAAAGCAGGCACATTTGCTTGTACAGACATATCCTCAATGACCTGAAAAGACAATATTTCACTTCATACATAGAAAGTACTTAGCAAAAGAGATTGCAAATATGAATTTTGAAGTTATCCTTACTGGCTTTGGAGCAAAGTGGAAATGTGATAGCGCATCCAATTTCAAACATATCCGCTTAAATAAAGTATTTGCCTGGGTAGGAACAGTTAGTCATTAGTACATAACATAAAACATCAACCAGAAAAAAAAAACATATCATCAACAGAGTGAGCGAACAAGACCAATGTAGTAATTCTACCCAAATAATGTAAAGCACCAAGTTTTATCCATATAAGTATATAACTATATATATGCTTATCAAAACACGGCATAGTAACAGAATAAAAGAAACACATGGTTTTTAAATGTTGTGGCATCTATGGCATTGGGAGCATGCCAGGAGGCGTAGGCACTGCCTAAGTGACAAGGTGTAAGCCCATAGCGGGCCTTGTGGTGCCTTGTGTGTCATTCGGGCCTTGGGGGGGCACACCTGGATGCCTAGGTGGCTAGGTGACACCTCAAAAAACGTGAAGAATCCAGTTCTTCTTGTTTGTCTAAAAGTTATTTTGGAATGTAATGCAACTGGTCCAATAGACCAACTATAATCGATAGGCAATTTCATGGCATACGGCAAATAAACCATGGCCAAACACCATTGTCAATAGCTTATTTCTTTATAGTGCAAAAATTATATCGCAAACCATAACAAAGCCTACAAATACAAGCAGTTATATTGCAGTGATCAAAATAAACAGAAGAGTACAAGATCTGCCATGGTTCTCGAGAAAGACACTGAAAAAATTATTCTGTAAAATGCACTTGCTTTCAAATCAACACAAATGTAGTATTAGATTGTTGACAACAATTGAGGTAAAGAGTACACTAATACTAATTTCACAAATATATAAAGCCATCTTCCCAATTTCCCAATTCTAGCAAGGAGCCAATAATTACTCACCTCTTTCTTCAGTTCATCTGAAATAGAAAGAGGGGCAGGTGCAATGCCTGCCTTTTGCGCATAATCATCCTGGAAGAATAAAATCAACAGTAAATTGATTTACATACTAATGTCAATCAGTATGGATAAAAAAAATAAAAATATTGGTATAATGCAAACCTCATATAGTTCAGCAAGACCCTTCTTGCTCTTAGTTTCATCCTGATGGAACAAAAATCACAATAGTAAGATACCAATAGCAGAGTCATCTTATGGCTCCAATGTAAGAATTTTTGTTGGCATACCACTTCCTTGTGCTCCTTTGGAGCTTTAGATGGCAACATAAGAGGTTTCTCGACATCATCAAAATGACTCTGTAAGGAACCAGGAGATCAAACCTAAATATTAATAACAGAAACATAGAAAGTGATTGTCTGATTTATTCATTGCAAAAAATGCACTATACTACCATAGCTGAAGTTGAACACCATATACATGAGCAAAAGGGGGGAAAAACAAAACATGTACCTCTGTGATTCTTTTCTTTATCATTTCTTCAAGGGAAGCTGTCACTTCCTCCGTGATTACAGGAGCAGGTCTTACATTGTGCTCAAAATCAAGGTCCACTTCTAGGGCACTGTTTTTGGGCCTCTTAGAAGCAGTAACCTACAAAAACCAATTTAGTTTATTTAAAATTAAATGTAATAACATCATCAAATCGTAATAATGCATAGTTGAAAGTAGAATAAAATGCATTATTTTTAAAACCTCTCCCTGCATGGTCCATGTGCTGGGTTCAAGGCTAGCTTTCTCCATTTGCTCTATTTTAGCACGCATCTTCAGACGCTCCTTTTCATGAGTTGAGAGACCTTGCTCTGGTTCAACCTGTACAAAGGCAAACCATTGACAAGCTAGCATATGTGCATGCTCCAACTGAAACGAATCGATCTAGGGTGGAACCAACATTTCCATCATCATTCTCACTGTCATCAAATTCAGATTCATGTGCTTCATCATCCTTGAATTGAACTTTCTTTGTGGAACCATCTCTCTTCTTAACTTGCTTGTTATGTCCCTTCTCAAAAAAATCTTTATACCTGGAAAAACCCTTTGCAGTTCAGACAACAATGTCAAATGGTATTCTATCTGCAGATGCATTCCAAGTACTACAGTGGCTACATTTTGTCCAGTTTGTGCATTAAGAACAAAGATATTAGCTACTTCTGCACCTTCCTAATATATTATCAACGAGAGCCAGCTATCTAGTATTCAATCTGAATGATTGCCACCTGCCAGCACCATCTATATAAAAACCTCTTACCAACAATCTTCACAAAAATGATGCCACGATAGTGAAAATAAAGTTTACAGCTAAAGTCCAGTATACAAATGCTTCACTTCTGAGAAGTGTCCAATCCAAAGTGATTTGCACAAATCCCAATATCATAGTTGAAAACTAGCATGAAAGGCTTACCGAATATCTCCACCGCCTGCTTCACCCTCCTCATCATCATCCTCAAAATCTTCTAACTACAGATAACAGCATCAGTGTTGAAGCTAAACGAGAATATGGTTTCATAAAACTTACAGTATTAGAGATTGTAACTACCAAAACAAGATCATTAATTCAGGCAGGAAACTTGCTTCAAAAATCATATCAGTAATGAGTTTTCTGAGTTCTACATGCTGAGTTACTTTCCCTTTCCCATCTAACAGAAATTTTGGCTGCAATTCTATTTCAGATTGTTAACCATTGTTTTCTATACAATAAATAAATATTAATTTGCTATAACTGAGACAGAGCGACAAAGAGATATTGACCACAAAAGCCTTATCACATCTAAGAACTTCCTTAATTTTCTGAAGTATCTCTAGATGCTGAGCTACTTCCCCTTTCACGATTAACAGAAATTCTAGCTTCACTTCTTGAAATACTGCCTACTTTTGGTTCTATTTAATTGTTTTCTATAATCTATAAAAAAACACTAAAGATAATCTTGCTACAATTGGGAAATAAAAAGAGAATGACCATGAAAGCCTTACATCCAATTGGTCCTCGTCTTCATCCTCATCGTCATCCTCAGCATCACTCTCAACCATCCAGTTTTTCGCCGCCTTCTTCTCTCTCCGCTTGGCACCACCACCATACTCCTCTTCCTCACCCTTCTCCAGGAACTCCGTCAACTCATCTATCTTCAGGAACTTATCCTCCACCCCATTCCCTCCTCTCCCATCCAGCTCCGCTTCTTCCTCCTCCTCGCCCATTTCCTCCTCATCCTCTGTCCCCTCCAACTCCTCCTCCTCCTCATTGTTCAACTCCTCTGATTCGCTACTTTCTCCATCCTCCTCCAACTGCTCACCCTCGGCAACAGCAGGCGTCTCCACAGGAGGCCGTTGCAAGGGGGGTTGCTGCTTGAGATGGCGAAGCTGGCGGCGCAGGCGGGGGAGGAGCGGGCGGGCGAGCAGCTCGATCTGGGACCAAATCTGCTCGGCGTCGAAGGCGGGGTCCGCTAGGAGGGTAGGGAGCGGCAGCGGCTGAGCGAGGGAGAGCGGCGCCAGAGAGGAATAGATGTGCTGTGAGGCTGCTCGGGCGGCAGCAGCGAGGTCTGCTGAGGGGGAGAGGAAGAGCGCCGGGTCGGCCTCGCTCAGCCGCCGCAGCGCCGCCTCGCCCTTCTCGGCGGCCGCCGCGTCGAGCGGCTCGTCCAAGTTCATCACCATCACACTATCACACGGTGAGGGGAACAGCTGGCGACCCATACTTACTACATACCAAAGAACAAAATAAAACAATGAATATCAGATTGGAGCACCAATTTTCGGACTAAATTTAAATAAATTCAAATTAAAAAATTGGCAGGAATTCACTTGAAACTCTCTCTAATCCATCTTACATCACAAAAATTGGCACAAACCACACTGTGCTGCTGCCGGCTGCCGCCTCTGCCTTGAGATGGCCCAAATCTTGCAGCGTGCCTAGCTGGTGTGTCCCCTGGATGACGTCCAGGAAGCAACCGTCACAGATGGTGGTCAAGTAAGTGCAGCACTGCAGGCAGTGGTGGACCCAGAATTTGCTCAAGATTAGGGCCTCTACCTAGCAGTGAAAACTAAACATTATACCCCTACCCAATGGCGACCCATTAATGTTACATATAGAAATAACTAAAATGAAGATATAATTTCTAATAGATATAATGATTGAACTAAAATTTCTAATAGATATGTCGCAGTCCTGGTGCAAATATCTATTCAGTTTTTAAGCAATACCCATCCTTATAAGTTAGGCCTGCCTACATTTTCACACATTTGAAGAAGGAAAAGAGGATTGTTAGAGAATCAGTTAACAGCCGACAGAAACATACATGTATGATGACCTGATGTTAATATGAAATTGCAAACAAGACTGAAATCTAAAAATTGTGCCTTTTCACTTCTTGGAAGAGCATGTAACTAAAAGCACTAGTCAACAATCAAATGCAATATAGAAAACTTTGTGCAAGTGAGCAATTCAAATAGTCTAATACTCCTACTTGGATCCATGTACGGCAAAATATCATAAGCCTCAGGGTCTCAAAGCAAGGGCTGCAACAATCAGGTAGCAGACACCAATATCTTCGACTAATTGTTCTCAGCTAAACTTATTTAACTTTTTGCTAAAAAAATAAAATCTAGAGACCGGCAGTCCTCATATCAGAACTGAGGGGGCCAGGGAGGGAGAGGAATCGAGGGAGGGCCGGCTGGGATCCAGGGGTGGATATAGTAAAGGACATGTGTGTACACATGTACACCTTGCAAAAAGTTAGAAGTTATAGGCATCAAATCAGGGGTGATTCTAGTAAAGGGACATGAGTGTACACATATACACACACTATTTTTTTGCAAAAAGTTAGAAGTTACTCCCTCTGTGTCATTCCAAGAATCTTGGACCAAAATTGTAGGGAAAATTATAAAGATTTTTGACACCAAATAGATATACTACAAAAATATAATTGTTTTAGTATCTAACTATACATAGTTGGCATCATAATCATATAAATTTGATCAAACTTAAAATGTTTGACTCTACAAGATTTTTGGAATGACTTATAATTTGGATGGAGTGAGTAGTAGGCATCAAATAGCCAAATAGTAGGTTACACTCGTTACAGTTTGAGAACTCATTTAAAAAAAATCGAAAACTCGGTTTCGCACAGCAGACCGGCGGAGAGGTAGGCAAAGGCCTCACCACCTGGGGTAGGGCGGCGGCGGTAGTCCACCCAGTCGTCGCAGACAGAGGACGAATGGACGGCGGACGGCGGCGCCTGTGCGGGTGCGGGGTGCGGCGGCGCCTGTGCGGAAGCGGGGTGCAGGACTGCGGGAGGGAGCGGCGGCGCCTGTGCGGGAGCGGGGTGCGGCTGCGGCACGGGAGTGAAAGAGGGAGGAGAAGAGTCGGTGGGCCGCGCTTGGTGGGCTTTTGAACATCTACCATAAACATCTACCATGGCCTTGTTTAGGCCTTGAGTTAGGCCACCTAAAAACCAAAAACTTTTCAAGATTCTTCGTCAAATCAAATTTTAAAAATAAAAACTAATTATTCGTGAGATGAATCTTTTGAGCCTAATTAATCTATAATTAGACAATATTTATCACAAACAAACGAAAAGTGCTATAGTGCCCCGAACCAAAAATTTTTGGAAACTAAACAAGGCCTTAGTAAAATTTTTTGGATTTAGCTATTTCATTTGTATTTGATAATTATTGTCTAATAATAAACTAACTAGACTTAAAAAATTCGTCTCATAAATTATAGGCAAATTTGATGTGACGGGGAATCTTGAATTTTTTTGGATTTTGTGGTGAACTAAACAAGGCCTTAGTTCCATAGGCGAAAAAATTTGGTCACTGTAGCACTTTCGTTTGTATTTGATAATTATTGTCCACCCATGGGCTAACTAGACTCAAAAGATTCGTCTCGTAAATTACAGACAAACTGTGCAAATAATTATTATTTTTATCTATATTTAATGATCCATATATATGCAACAAATTTGATGTGACGGGAAATCTTGAAAAAAAATTAGATTTTTTTAGGGGAAATAACAATTTCCATTACTCAAAAAGTGTTGAATCATCGGCGATTACAAATCAAACGTGTGTCACGATCGAGGCCACAACTCTTCCTCCGGATAAAAAAGACTACCAAGCTAGCCAACTCATGAGCTACTCTGTGACAAGAGCGGAGACTAAACAAAATTTTGGTTTTTAGATGGAACTAAACAAAGCCCTTTTTTCAATGGCTTATTTTTTGAGTCCCCGATAGGCACCCGCGAGGGTCAAGAGAGAGTTAGGATCCTCAATAGGCACCCACGATGGTCGAGAGAGAGTTAAAACCCGTCTCCACCCTATCTATACCTGAACTTGCCAACCTACGCCCTAAAGTTTAGACCTGCCCTTGTCGGATTAGAAATCCATGGGTTTCGGGTCTGGACCTGTCCAGTTGTCATCTTTAGGCGAATGAAGGTTAGGATCAAAATGTTTTTTTATTAATTTTCAATATACTCCATCCTAATTTTTTTATATATGTCTACAAGATTTTCTAGTTCGTCAGCTATATCATCCCTATTTATTTCTCTAAAATATTATCTTTGACCATGACAAAGGTGACCATGTCAAGACCGCTGAAGTAACTAAAAATATATTGGTTTATTAGCCACCTTTTTTTAAAAAAAAGTTGATAGGCACAATATAACAGTTAAAACCTAGTAATAATATGAACACATCTATAAAGACGACATGATTCACGTTCCGGGTTTTTATCCTAATAAAAAGTTAAACGTATGATTTGGCTCGTTTGCTACCTGGAGTCAGCTCATAATCGAGGAGAAAGAAAAAATATATTCTAATCAATAATGAAGCATTATCAAATTATCAAAATAGCTATTCTGAATCATTTTTTGTTTTTCCTTTCTTTCTTAATTTCAATGCTACGTTACTAAACATCACTATTTTACTTAGTTGTTACTCTGAGTAGTGATCGTAGACCATCCTAATTTGTACTAGGTTAGAACGACCTTAGACGGAAAAACGTTCGGAATGAAGATCTCAACGTTGACCGTCTCCACTTTCAGTCACACAGAGCCGCCGTTGGTAATAAGCCGGCACCTTCGCCAACGCCAACCATCCATCCCGCCACGGCGACTCACCTTCCCCTGTGGCCGCACATCCCAACCCACCAACCGCAGTGCCATCTCAGCCGTCCATTCATAATGCCAACTGCCCAGATCGACCCGTCTCACTCACGAGCGTGCTCCTCGCCCACCTACCACGCCACACCCGCCTCAAATCCCCCCCAGCTCGGAAACAACCACCGACTACACCACCACATTGCCGTCACCGTCACCGCCGCCGCCGATCCCCAGCTATCTCATGGCGGCCTCCGCGTCGTCCCTCCTTGCAGCCGCCGCATCCTCATCCTGCGCGGCCATCTCTCCCCGGCTCCCGCGTGGAGCTCCGGCCGCCGCCTCCGTCCCCTCGCCGTCGCGTCACTCCTGCTATCCCCTCCGCGCTTCCCCTGCGAGGCGCCATCGGAGCCGCTTCGTAGCCAGCGCCGCTCCCACGATGCAGCCTCCGGCGGAGTCCAGGGTCTCCACGGTAGTCGATGTCGACCTCGGCGACCGTAGCTATCCGATCTACATCGGCGCAGGCCTCCTCGACGAGCCGGACCTGCTGCAGAGGTAGTCAAATTATACATTTTTCCCCCTAGACTGTTAGACTGGAGTGATCAGTCTGCGATCCTTATTTCTGTTTGCGCAGGCATGTTCATGGTAAGAGGGTTCTGGTGGTGACCAACACGACCGTCGCGCCGCTTTACCTGGAGAAGGTGACATGGGCACTCACCCACAACAACCCGAATGTTTCTGTGGAGAGCGTGATCCTGCCCGACGGCGAAAAGTACAAAGATATGGTGAGCTCGCTTGTGTTTTCAAGCGTTCTGTGTGATTGCGTTTGTTTTTCAGGTCGTATAGATTTAGCTGATTGCCTGACTTGGCTGTGATCGGCAGGACACGCTGATGAAGGTGTTTGACAAGGCAGTCGAATCCAGGTTTGACCGCCGATGCACATTTGTAGCACTGGGTGGTGGCGTCATTGGGGACATGTGTGGGTTTGCAGCTGCTGCATTCCTCCGGGGCGTCAATTTCATACAGATACCAACTACTCTGATGGCCCAGGTCATAAGCTTGATTTAATGATTCACTAACGTTGGGTTACATATAGGTCTGGTTCTGATGTTGCTCGGATGGCTGCTTTAGGTGGATTCATCTGTTGGTGGGAAAACCGGGATTAACCACCCACTAGGGAAGAACTTGATTGGGGCATTCTACCAGCCACAATGTGTTCTAATTGACACAGATACACTGAACACATTGCCTGACAGGGAGCTAGCTTCAGGCATTGCTGAGGTAGTAAAGTATGGGCTCATAAGGGATGCACCATTCTTTGAGTGGCAAGAGAAGAACATGCTGAAATTGTTAGCAAGGTATTCAATTCAACTTGTTCCTGTGTGCATTAATGCTATTGTATTTTTATTCAACAAGTTGTAGACACTAGACAGCAGTTTATGACTATATTAGAACATGGTTATCTGAATTTTGTGAAGTTCCCCAACTTCTGAATAGATGTTGTCTGAAAAGTCAATTTTGTTATTGTAGCTAAATAAACTGTCAGTTTTGTTTTACTTTGCCCATACTAAGTAGATTGATCTTGTTCTCTGTTACTCCTAGTAGCTGTGAAAGATTTTAGCGAACTGCAATTAGGAAGAAATTTTGCACTCTACTAGTAGTCTAGTGTAGCCCTTACACAGCATAATTGCTGAACTTTCACTTGTTGAGAAAATGCATAATAGTTTTCTGTCATAAATTGAATGTAGTAATTAATTTCATCTTGCTGTTAACGTTGAGCTTGAAATGCATATCTGTAGAGAACCAAATGCTTTGGCCTATGCTATCAAGAGATCATGTGAAAACAAAGCTGAAGTGGTTGCACAAGATGAGAAGGAAAGTGGTCTACGAGCAACACTAAACCTGGGTCACACATTTGGCCATGTATGTGTTATCATGTTTGGATTTTTATGTGTGGTTAATTTTTTACTGACATTGATAAGTTTCGGGTGCAACAACCCACCTTCATCACATCAGAATTTATCAGAATTTTAGTGACCTTATGTTATTGTAATTCACCAACTGTATACTGATCCTCACAGTTATTTGTCAGGCTATCGAGACTGGGCTTGGATATGGAGCATGGCTCCATGGGGAGGCTGTCGCAGCTGGAACAGTAAGTCACGTGAAAATGATTATACAGCCTCTTAGTATTCTGTACTGTTGTTTTCTTATCTTTTGCTTATGTTTTCGGGGTGGAACTACCCTAGGTTATGGCAGCTGATATGTCTTACCGCCTGGGGTGGATAGATGAGTCCCTAAAAAATCGTGTGGTTGACATACTAAAGCAAGCCAAGCTTCCCATCGCACCTCCAGAGGCCATGACCGTGGAGAAGTTTAAAAACATCATGGCTGTAAGTACCTAGAGATTGCCAGCAGCATTTTAATTAGCACTAAGTCAGTTTTTTTGCAATTGCTTAAAGTCAGGGTTGCATCTTTTTTCTGTAAAAAACCACTCTTACTGGATTCATGTATGACGCATCAGGTTGATAAGAAGGTAGCTGATGGTCTGTTGAGACTCATCCTCCTGAAAGGACCACTAGGGTGCTGTGTCTTTACGGGGGATTATGACCGGAATGCACTCGATGAAACCCTTCATGCATTCTGCGACAACTGATCCATCTCAGTTTTGGACTTCACTTCTGTATGATAGTACTACTAGGCTATGTATCGATCAGAGAAAAGATTGCGATGTACATTAGCTTCTACCATTGGTATATTTTTGTCAGGAATAATGGTGTAATTGCTCATGTGTTGGTTTGAGTTTGTAGAGAACCATGGCTAATCAACTGTGATTAGTTGTTCTCAGTAGTAATAAAGAAGCTTCACTACATCCATCTCTATAGATTCTGTTAATGTCAGGTGACAATACTCTTGTAGCGGTTGAAACCTGCTTCTGTGTCAATCAAATTATTATGACTCCCTCTGTTTTAAATTATAAGTCGCTTTGATTTTTTTAATATAGTGTTTGTTATGTATCTAGACATATATTATTATATCTATATATATAGCAAAATAGATGTACTTAAAAAAGTTAAAATGACTTATAATTTGGAACGGAGTGAGTACATCCCTTCTAAACTACTCCCTCTGTTCCCAGGAGTATATAATAGTTCATTTTGGCTTTGTCTTTAGTCAAACCTTTTTGAGGAGACCAAGTTTAAGAAAAATATGTTGACATCTACAAATTCAACTAAATGCATTTTTAAAATTAATATTTCATAGAGTATAAAACCAAAATAAAGTATAATTTTTTAATGGAGAATGTACTGCATTTTATTAGAATTCAGAAGTACACTATTATGCTAACTTGAGCTTCTCATCAGCAGCTGTGCTTTCATAGTTTGATTTGACTTACATGTTGCCTGTTGCAATTTTGTACTCCTTCCATTCTGATAAGATGTTTTGATTTTTCTAAATACGTTGTATTTGCTATGCATGTTACGTCTTGTAGTTTAGGCCGGATTTAATATTTTTTTTAAAAAATCAAAACATCTTATAATTTAGACCGAATTTAGTATCTTTAGAAAAATCAAAACATCTTATAATTTAAAACGGATTGTGTACCTCTTTAGATCATGTCAAGAAAACTCAAATTGCCTGTTGCAGCTTGTTTTTTTTAATTAATAAAAAACTGGCTGGAGATCTGCAGGTCTGATGCGTTTCATCTCTTAGTCATTCATTCACTATCTAGAAGTATTCAGCTCAGGACTAGCAATTTTATAAGGCTTCTGTTTAGAAGTATTCTAGTCCGCTCCAATCCATATTTATTGGAGTGAAAAACTAGTTAATTTTTCATCCTTATCCACCAAATACATTGGATTGGAGTCTATTCCACCCCCAATCCAAATATAGAGGGTGAAAAACTAGTTAATTTTCCATCTCGAATCTCAATAGGAAAGCAGCTAAACAAGCCTGAGATAAAAAATGAAATCAAGCACCGAGACATCTCATACTGGAATGCTTGGCTCGTAACACAATACATTGGAACACATTCGATTACTGAAATACAACTTGGGGATGACATTGACATCAGCATGCTTCGTCATAATCAGGCATGTTAAAACCACCCATGAACGAAGCTATTGCGTGCGCCAGGAGTACATACGAGTAAAAGAGAACGGACAACAGGTCACATCCTTTGTTGCCGTCGCCGCAGCGTCGGAAGCTAAAGCCTGAGGATCCGTCGGAGCTCGTCGGTGGCGCCGACATCCACGCCGCCGCTGCCGGCGCCGGTCGCCACTTCCACGGCGCAGGCCGTGGGCGCCTTCCTGGCCGCCGCGACAGTGAGCAACAGGGACGTAGGCATCGGCACGCTGCTCGGCGGTGGGGACACGGAGTACAGCGAGTCCGCCGCCGTCTCCGTCCACTCCAGTAACTCCTCCTCCTCCAGCCCAGTCGCCGGCGCCGGCGCCACCCTCTTCTTGGACGGTTCGGCGACGGCGATCGGCGCCGAGGCCCCAGCTGGCGCGGCGTCGTAGCCGCGTGGCTTCTTGTTGGCACGCGGAGCCGGCCGGCGGCTCGCTGGCTCGAAGGAGTACAGCGGCGAGGGCTGAGCTGGCAGCGGCAGGAGCCCAGGCTGGGGTGGCGCCGGCGGTCGTGGAAATGACGGCGCGTTCGTAGTAGCTTGGCGGCCTGTGCAGCTGTTGGTGCTGTAGTACGGCTTGCAAGCCATCGAGATCAAGATCAAAGATCAAGGATTCGAAAGCACTACAAAGTCAGAGATCTAAAGATCTTTAAAAAAAAGTGTTTTTGTTCCGTGCGACGTGGGTGAGCTGAGATCTGAGTAATATAGCACAGATAGATCAACAGAGTTTCTGAAACAAATCGAAGCTGCAGAACTATCAACTAGTAGCTAGGTAGAAGAAGCAAACAAAGAGAACTCCAACCAGCAAAAACAAGTGGAGATGTCTCCAAGCAAAAGAAGGCCGCAGCTTGCTCACTGATCTTAATCAGTAAAACAGATCAATAACAGCAGCTTACTCTATGTATATATATTATGCTTACAACCAAAAGGAAAAGGTCAGTTGAAGTTGAAGTAAAAGATGACGAGAGATGTGGCTATAGTATGTATCATGCCGTTACTACTGCCGTGTCGATGAATGCGGTGAGACGTTGGGTTAGGTTAGCTCGTGTCCTGCCCTGGCCCGTGCCTCCCCGGGACCCCAGGCATTATATAGCAGCAGGCCGGCTGGCCGTTACCACCACCGTCCCCAACGGATAGTAGGCGTGCGTACGTATACGTACGTTACGTACCGTGCTCGCGGTTTCCGCCCTCTTTCCTCGGCTGACGGAAACGACTTGTTTTTTCGTTTTTTCTCGGCACGGCGCATATGGGATGGGAGGTCGCGTGCACGGAGCCGACAGGGTACTGCGGCCTGTCAGACCCGAGGCGGGGGGCGGCGGCCGGCCGAGCTGCGAGGCCCGTCGGATGGCCGCGGGCGTCGGGATGGCAGCTGCGCCGGTCGGCACGTGGAAAGACGACCCCACCCAACGCTTGATTTCCCTCCCGGCCGCGCGCGGGCGACGCCGCTAGGGGCAGATGCCTCGCCGGATCGCCACGTCCGTCGGTGTGTGTTTGGTGTGGAGGTAGTACAACTGTAGGATAAAAGGCTATAGCGAACTTTGGTGTCACGGCCATGGAGCGCTCCATTTTCGGTTTGACTATATTTCAGATTGGCTATTGGAATTAGCAGTCACTGATTGTAATCCCGTCTCTGATTAATGAAAGCCCTATGATGCTAAAAAAAAGAGAGACTTTAGCCCGTATGGTTGAACTTGAGAGCCTTAAAAAAGAGAGAATGCTTATTCCATTCCAAATTATAAGATGACGAAGGGAAGACAATTTTGATAATCACACGGGTGACTTTGGAGCTCAGTCGGAGGGATGGGAAAAGGTTCTTCTTTTGCGGTCGTCAGACAGTGAGATACCTCCTCTTCCTATTACTTAGACTGACTCTAACAATTGGTATCTAAAATAGAGACCCATTACACAATATAGGTTATATACAGTAAATAGATCAAACTCCAAAACTTGGCCTTCTCCAACAGGGCCCAAGACCCAAACCAAAGCAAGCTCCAGACGCCTCCAAGCCACACTCCAGGTCTCGAGACATTTGTAAAAAAACGCTCCAGGTCGAGCGCGGCAGCACACCTCCAGGACACGCCGCCCCCACGCGCCTCCCAGTACGCCGCTCCAGCGCTGCGCGCCTCCCGACCGCACGCCTCTTGGCCGAGCATCGCGCCGCCCCCGCACGCCTCCCGGACGAGCGCCGTGCCGCAGCCACGCGCCTCCAGGCCGAGCGCCGCCCAGACGCGCGTCCCCAACCTCCACGACTCTAAGCAGTTGCGGCCGTGGCGCTCTAATCGGAGGTGGAGGAGAAGGCGAAAGGGTGGGTGGAGGCAGAGGTGGCAGAAGCGAGTGCTCCTATTTGCGTCGTGCTCGACAGAGGAGACATTTTTGGGTTTCGTCTTGGCAGGTAGGCAAAATGGGTCATGTGATTAGGTCATTTGTTGGAAGCTGTTTTCAGTAGGCAAAAGCACTATGCATGACGTATTTTGGGTATGGGTTGCATTGTTGGAGACACAGCACGTTACACATACAACTGAAATGAAGTATCTTTTCTCCTTTCTCTCACTCCAAGGTCACCACCCAGCCAAACATAACTTAGTAAAAATGTTATTTTATCAGGTGGGGAAGCGTTCTTTTCTGAGGCTACTATAGACGTCTGCGATACCAACAAATGAAGTAACATGACGTGTTGATGCCACGGTGGAGGACCCTTATATAGAACGGTTTTCATAATAAATGAGAAAAAAAATCAAACAATCATAAAAATTGAGAGGTGACAAGAACTTTCTTTGAGAAATGGTAAAGAAGAGCCCACTCGCCTTTCTTGTTTAGCCACATTCTTACAAGTTTGAGGAACCCAATGTATTTAACTTATTTTTAACCTAAAAATACTAATATTTTAATAACAGCTCGTCCTAAACTAAATTAATAGAAACTAGCCCGGCCTTTTAGTCGTGTGCAAAAGTAGTGGCGCAACTCACTACCACAATACGACATATACATCGCGTGACTCGTTGAACACAGTGACATTGTGGAGAAAACTTTTCACGTAAGCCGTCGATGTGGAGCTAGAGTCACACGTCGTCCTCCATTCCTCGACATTAACATTTTTCTCGATCCAAAACGAAGGAGCTAAGGGATTTTCAAAGATCTTCTATTTTTTTAACATAGATACGAGGAGAGCACATTTTACTTAGAGTTGGCATCGTAGCTTTTTTGGTTTACAGCTAAAGTTATTTCTAAACTATTATATTTGAGTTTCTGTTTAACCTATTTTTCGCACGGATCCAAAACGAAGGACCTAGCCCCTAGGGACCTTAAAAAGATAATGTACATTTTCAAGTAAATGCTAAAAATCATAAGTGACCATTTAGCTTGTATGTAGCATAATAAATTTAGTAGTTTTGAAATTAAAATTCTTCTTGAAATGTTATATTGAGTTTTGGTTAAGTTGTTTAACATAAGAATGGTTTCCAAAAATTCTAGAAAAACTATCTAAATTCTTGGTCCAAAAAGTAGTTTTTTGTCGTGTCCTACACACTTGCTCATGTGAATATCAAAGTTCCTTGGTAAGTCATATGCTCAAAATTAGGTTTTAAATGTAAAATCAAATTTAAAAGAGCTCAAAACAAGTCAGATTTTGACAGATTATAGCATACTTTTGCAGTGTTCTGACGATAAGAGTGAAGCTCTAAGTCACCTAAGACAAAGTCATGAAGATGAACTTGCCATTCTATTTCCTAGTACATGATCTTGGGTGAAAACGTTTGAGCTAACTGCATTTGAACTCATATTTGACCATGAAAATGTACTCAAACTTTGAAGTCTTTGCTCTGTTATTGTTCTCCTATGTGGCTATGCGCAAGATACAATTTTGATGTTGGCATTAGAGTCTATTGTTAAACAAAATTTGGAGAATGTGGTCTGCCGATATATCAAAGTCAACCTCACTTTCAGAGTTTAGCAGTCTGGTGATGATTTATGTTTTTGTTCAAAATTTGAGACTTTATTTGAAACCTTTTTTGACCAAAATTTATACCAAACTTTGTTCCACGGTAAAGTAAATAACTTGTCCATTAAAACCAAAATTTTAAGCTTGTTTTGAACGTTTTTAAACCGGGTTTCATGTTAAAACCTAATTTTGAGCATGTGTTTTGTTAAGGAACTTTGGATTTCACTTGAGCATATATGCTAGGAAATTACATGAAAAAAATCCATTATGTAGACCAAGAATTTATATGGATTTTTGGAATTAGTTTCGGTGCTAATATAAACACTATGACGCTAGATAGAAGCAAAATGAGCTACACTTGATTTTTTTAGTAGCTACTCAAAAGATCAGTACATTTTTTTTAGATATTTAGGTCATTCGTTTTGTATCGATAGGAAAAAATAGCTCAAGTAAAAACTAAGATATAACATTTCATGAAGATTTTTAATTTTAAAACTGTATAATAAAATACCAATTCCAAGCAAAATAGGCTATCTTTGATTTCTAGGCCTTGTTTAGTTCCCAAAAAATTTTGCAAAATTTTTCAGATTCTCCGTCACATCGAATCTTTAGATGCATGCATGAAGTATTAAATATAGATGAAAATAAAAACTAATTGCACAGTTTGGTCGAAATTGACGAGACGAATCTTTTGAGACTAGTTAGTCCATGATTGGACAATTTTTGTCAAATACAAACGAAAGTGCTACAGTGTCGATTTTGTAAAATTTTTTGGAACTAAACAAGGCCCTAGTTTCTACATAAACAAAAAACCTATAAAATTTTTGGAGGTCTTTAGTTAGTTTCTTCATTTTGGACCGACTAGAAAAGGTATCAATTATCTAGGGTGATTCGCGTCAAAGATGGTGTAACTCCACCTCCACGTCTGCAGGCTACATGGAAAGTTTTCGTGACGACGCGAGTATGTGCAGTGAACCATACCAAGGTGTGTGGCGGGAGTACGGGACAGCAGTGATGATTGATGAGTCGTGCCAACACATTTGGTAGACTAAAATAGGTAATTCTAAAAGTTTAGTTTGGGACGCCTTATATTAAAGTATTATTATTTCTTGGTTGAAATAAAATTAAATTCCTTGTTAACCCTTGCGTTCAGATAGAAAGTAAGATAATTTTAACTGGCTAATTAGCCCCCCAATAAACAAGCCCTTATCCTGAATTTCTATCAGGTAAGTTCAAATCCGACGTTATTTTCCAAGACTGGCCCAACCCTGCCGACACTGGACGAATGGCATACACTGCTTGATTCAAGGGAGGTAGACAGCGAGGCCCAGTTATTTGTCTCGCATGAAGCGATGCGGACACGCTAAGCATAGCATCCGATGCGGACGCCACGCAGCGGGCATGCGAGGTCGATCAAGGAAAGCGTGTAAATTCCACGTTGGAAAGGAAAACTAAAAGCTTGTTTGTTTGAGATTATTATTCAGCAGTGTTTTTTTTCCGAGCTAACAGTACTCTTCTCAACTCTGAATCGTCCACGACAACCCACGTTGTTGTCCCTGTCCCTGCTACGCGAGGCGAGACGAGTGGCCAACTGGCCATGCGTTGTCAGCGTGATGTGTGTACGGCCGGCGACGGAGTAACGCCTTGATTTGACTGGCAGATGAATGATGAAATGCGTTACGGTCCAAGGGAACGGGAAATGCATGCAGCAGAGGCAGCCACAGCAACGGGTCCCAGGGAACGGGAAATCACACCACCGGGTAGCCCTGGCCCGCACGTCAGCGTCACGAGCCACGCGCGAACTTCACCACGCACGGCACGGGCCAGTAGAGAAGAATAGAGTCATCAGAGGGGATCCACACACGCGCGCTAGTTTAGTGACCTTAATTATAGCATTTGCACCCCACGGATTATTGTTAACCCCACCTTGGATCTCGGCCGCCGTGCGCGTGAGCAGCGACGTGCCGACAGCCGAAGCGCCCGAGCCAGCCATCCTCACCTCCCTCCCCCGGAGGCCCAAACCCATTCGATTCCTCCGCCCCGCCGGCCGAATCAAATTTCTCCGCCGCCGCCCGCCCGCATGGACTCGCCTTCCGCATCGAGGTACTAGCAGGCCTCGCCGCGCCGCACTGCCCCGCCCCGCCCCGACGTACGACTGCCTCGCAGGTTCGTCTCGGTCCCCCACCACCCTCAGCGTTTGGTATGATCCGGGTTTCTCCGTCGACGTTCGGGTCTCGACCTCGATTCTAGCGTAGAGTCCGCGGTACGAATTCGTGGGGGTATTGTATTGCTCTGGAAGTTGGCTTGCGTAGGTTTCACTTGGTTTTCTCGCGCTGGTGATTTATTCGATCCGCGTCGCCTCTCGAGAACAAAGCATAGGAGGAACAGTCGATGAAACTTGTAATTCGTTGGGTGTATTTCGCTGTTTTTTTTTCTGTTTTGAAAATTCTGATGGGTCGATGGGATTACCAACCGTGGTTTGTATGTTAAGCGGTGCACTTCATTTTTCTTTTTGGTTTTCGAAGGCACTAGAACTTGATTCATAACTCAGTGGATCAACCATATTTATCCAGGATAAGAATTATCAAATGTGTGGGCTACCACTGCTTCGTTGTCCATTCAAACGATTTTTTCCCTTAGCAATACGAATTTTCTGTTTGAGGAGTGCATGACCTGTAATTGTTGAACTCACAACCCACCTAAAAGAATACTGTAATCCTGATTCATGTTTCCGTTCCTTCAGCTGGACTTCAACTTTTTTTTTTTTGAAACCTACCTGCATTTGTTTGAGCCTAATGATACTTCTTTTGGTTATATTGATTTTTTGCCTGAACACACACTCATATCTTCGTTCCACCAGACCAACACTCTTGATTTGATCCAATCTGAAATCTCCCTCGAAAGCAAAGATTAAAGCACCAACACGACCCACAAGCAAGAGCAACTATTAAAGATGCTGTGTGACACGCTTGATTTTCTTGTCCTCCACTATTCGTATCCACTTTTTGTCTACTCAACTAATATTTAATGGCATACAGTAACGTGGTGCCACTACACATTATTGCAAAACCCTGCATGATCGGCTTGAAAGTTACAAATATTATCGTTGGCCCGAGGTCCCCTTATAGTTGTGTTATCGAACCAATTGGCATTAGTTATGCACTTGTACATGCTCTGTTGTCATCATTTTATTATTGGCTACCTGCCTGTTGCTTTCTAAATTTTTTTAAACACTTTAGATGCTATTCTTTTGTGATGTGGTCAAAAGCATTACTTTTGTAGATAGTGAGAACTTTAATTGATGGGTCTTTCGAGTTTCTAATGTGGGAAATTGCCTTTTCCTGCTGAGGATAATTCATATAAATGTTTTTTTACTAAGGGTTTATGATCTTGGTGTTGATTTATTGTTGTGCAGTAAATTGAATAGGATCTTTGTGGTTTGTGCTAGAGCCTAGAAGGCCAGGCCACTCTAGTTGTTTCCTTGCAATTTAGCAGAGTGAAATATTTTTGGTTTACAGTTTTTTCTTGAGTTCAATTTTTGATTGATTATCTCCTTTTTTTTATGTTCGTTTTGCAACTTTTGGTTGAAAGCTGGCATTTGGTCTGAAGGTTTTGGAAGGAATCCAAGATGGGTGTAATCAGCACAGTGCTTGGTTTCTCTGGGTTTGGCTTTGGGTTCTCGGCTGGCATTGTTATTGGTTACTTCCTCTTCATCTACGTGCAGCCGACTGATGTCAAGGTGGGCACTTCCCTTGTGCTCTTCTGTCTTTCTTACTGTACATACTTTCTCGTTGCTGCTGTATAACGAATAGTTGGATTGTTGACAACTGTTTTGCTAATATGTTTCCAAATTATTTTTTGAGTGGTCTGTAGACAACTTGATTCTGAAGTTGAGACAACAAAGACGAGCTGACCATTGTTGAATACATTTACTTTTGTCTGTTGTGTATCACATTATTATTACACAGTCTGATCAGCATTGTTGACATACGCCACGAGTATTATGCTGTTTATTAGTTTTGATGTATGCTATAGGCCTCTACATATGCATCTGCAATTTGTCATACTGGTCGAGCACTCTTGGGGGAAGGGGGTGGGGGGGGGGGGGGGGTTACCATGGTGTTTCTGTTTACCTCCTAACTTAATGTATTGTTTGGTGAAGGCACATGTTGCACACACCCAGGTAAGGGCCATTTCATGAAGGAAATGCAGACCAGGAGAAATATATGACTCTTTACTTCTTTGCACAGCGTTTAGTTTAGAGTGTTTTCGTCATATGTTGCAGTCTGGTTTGTGTAATACTTGCAAGGATTTGAGTCAAGTGGTTTAATATGCTGAATGCAATATGGCATCTGTTTTTTTTTTCACTTGCCTCTATAATATATGGAGTGATTTTCTTTCTCCCTATTTTTCTGTCAGGATGTCAAGGTTCGCCCGCTTGTGGAATATGATTCAAAATCCTTGGAGGGCATCCTTCCCGAAATTCCTTTGTGGGTCAAGAATCCTGACTATGATAGAGTATGCTCCTTCAATGAACTAGCAAGAAACTATGCTATCCTATTAGAGCTTTTAAATTCTCATTTTCTTCCTTGTTTCTAGATTGATTGGCTGAACAGGTTCTTGGAGTTGATGTGGCCTTATCTTGACAAGGTACTCTTATCTTGTCATTTGCTCTGAGGCAGCACAAGATCATTATCTCTGGTTGACACTGAATTTGCCATGCTTTGTGTTTTGTTTTTATCTGTAGGCTATCTGCAGAACTGCACAGGATATCGCGAAGCCAATTATTGCTGAGAATACTGCAAAGTATAAGATAGACTCTGTGGAGTTTGAAACACTTACTTTGGGTAGCTTACCACCCACCTTTCAAGGTCAGCAGTGTTGCATTCTTATGTTTCCCTTATAGGCATGCACATGGTTTTTAGGCCTTACTTTGAAATATAATATTTATTAGATGCCACATACTGTGCACGACTTCACTGCAAGCAGTCGTGCTTCCTTTATGTTGCTTCCTTCTTTTTTCCTGGTATCTTGAGTTACCATTTATAGGTTTGTGAGTAGTCAAATCAACCCTGATTGGTAAAATAGCTATGGCCGTAGTTGTTAAAATCATGATTCTATGGCATGATTTTATGACTCTGCGATGTTGGTTTATCAACTTGATTCTTAGATTATGCAAGTAGAATCTACAACCTTATGTAATAGTTATGATATTATGATTTGTAATCCTACCATTGGAACCAATCTGATCCAAGATTAAGATTTTAACAACCTTAATTGTGGCTCAATACTTTTTATTACTGATGATATGAGATGTGGTCATGTGGAGACACTGCTACAACTATGTTCTAGATGAGCTGCTATATATTGAGTATATTGAGTTTAGGATTAAATGTTTCATTCCTTAGTGATAGGTCATAATCACCAGTTCACCATGCCTTTTGCTTGGCTATGCAACTCCCATGCATAGCATAGAGAACTCTGTACGCAAGCTTATGTTAGGTTTGCCTATATGTGATGCTAATTTTTAAACTGCTGTTGCAAATATGTATTTTGAAGCAATTCATGCCTTTTCCTCCCAGGGATGAAAGTCTATGTCACGGAGGAGCAAGAGCTGATAATGGAACCATCTCTAAAATGGGCTGCAAATCCAAATATTACTGTTGTTGTAAAAGCCTATGGTTTGAAAGCTACTATTCAGGTATGAAATATTCGGTCTATATGCTGGATCTGTAATTGATATTCACTTAATCCTTTGTTGAGTTGAGTCGAGCCAACTGAAATATGCTTTTTTGAGATATTTCAGATTGTGGATCTACAAGTCTTTGCATCACCTCGTATTACTCTGAAGCCATTGGTGCCTACATTTCCTTGCTTTGCAAAAATTCTTGTCTCACTCATGGAGAAGGTATGGCAACTGATTATTCGTTTGAATTATTCTGGTGTTTGTGTTTGAATAATTCTGGTCGACCATTTGTTTGTTAATTGTGATTGGTTTTGCAGCCACATGTTGACTTTGGACTAAAACTTCTGGGAGCAGATGTAATGGCTATTCCTGGTCTTTACAGATTTGTTCAGGTATTTGTGACTATTGTATCAAACATTTTCATGTGAGCTAAATGTTAAAGTTCCATTAAGCTTTCTGAAATACTAATGGTTAATGGTTTCGTTTTAAAAAGAAAGTATGAATATACTATTATTTCCCTCTCATTTTGTTCATTTATTCCTGACTCCTGTTCCAAACATTCTCATGTGGAAGTTTGTTCATATTTTACACTTTGTTGTGAGCAATTTTGAAGTTCCATTATGTTTTCTGAGCATAATAATTGTTTTTGTGGCACTGTCATGAATGGTTTCATTTTAAAAAGAAATTTATGAATATATTATTATTTCCCTTTTAATGGTCACATCATACTTTTAATATGATTATCTGGCCCGTTCCTGTTATTGTTCTGCTTTTCTTTAAACACATTTGTGTACTGAAAGCAGAATTTCTATACCTTGATGATTGGTGACCTGGATTTAAACTTTAGTCTTATTCTTCTATAGTGTCTAGTTTGTTCTTTACAGTGGATGTGATGTGTGGCATCTAATTCACTCCTTTCAGTACAGTTAACCCATTTTTGTAGTTATATCTTTCTTGCATTTACAGGAGACCATCAAGAAACAAGTGGCAAGCATGTATTTATGGCCAAAGACGCTAGAAGTACCTATAATGGATCCCTCAAAGTAATTTTTTAGTACCTCTTCTATTTTTGTTATGTACATCAAAACCTGTATCTGATGAGAAAGGAGTAAATGGTTTTATATTCCCAGAGCATCAAAAAGGCCTGTTGGAATTCTACTTGTAAAGGTTGTAAGAGCCCAAAATCTGCGGAAGAAGGATCTGCTGGGTAAATCTGACCCATACGTGAAACTTAAGATGTCAGATGATAAACTTCCATCCAAGAAGACAACTGTAAAGCGCAGCAATCTCAATCCAGAGTGGAATGAAGACTTCAAATTTGTTGTGACAGATCCAGAAAACCAGGCTCTTGAAGTTGATGTCTTCGACTGGGAACAGGCATGGCTTCCCTTCCTA
Source organism: Sorghum bicolor (assembly GCF_000003195.3). Classification (NCBI taxonomy): domain Eukaryota; kingdom Viridiplantae; phylum Streptophyta; class Magnoliopsida; order Poales; family Poaceae; genus Sorghum; species Sorghum bicolor. Next base: position 66,128,840 of record NC_012871.2, on the reverse strand, counting down.
TTAAAATTCTGCTGTAGTTTTTCTGCCAACATAATTTCCAAACAATATGCAGTTTTCTTTTTGTTATTTATAGGTTGGGAAACATGAAAAGATGGGAATGAACATGATCCCACTTAGAGAACTCCCACCAGAGGAGACTAAAGTTACTACCGTCAACTTGCTTAAGACCATGGATCCAAATGATGTACAAAATGAGAAGTCTCGGGGTGAGCTTACTCTAGAGCTCACATACAAGCCTTTCAAGGAAGAAGATATGGAGAAAGAAGATACAGAGAGTGCTGATGTGATCGAGAAAGCTCCAGATGGTACTCCAGCTGGTGGTGGCTTGCTTTATGTTATTGTTCATGAAGCCCAAGATCTTGAGGGAAAGCACCATACAAATCCATATGCAAAAATAATTTTCAAAGGCGAGGAGAAGAAAACAAAGGTATGTAAACAAATTATGTTTTATATCTCATGGAATGGCCATGACATATCTGTCTCTTTATTTACTCTTCATCCCCTGTACTAGGTCATCAAGAAGAATAGGGATCCAAGATGGGAGGATGAATTTGAGTTCGTGTGTGAGGAGCCTCCTGTAAATGATAAACTGCATGTTGAAGTCCTAAGTAAAGCAGGGAAGAAAGGGCTGATACATGGCAAGGTAGAATGGAATTCTTACCCTCCATATTTAATTTACTAATCTACTATATCCTCCTGGTTGCCCTGTTACCAGATGATTGAAGAATGGTTGATATTTACTTCTGGCATTATGACTATATCACTCGTTGCGTTAGATTTTTTGGAACCTCGCTTTCCTGTAGCATGTAAAGCAGAATCCGAAGAGGCAAATAATGTCTTGTATTCTGATACCTGTATTTCTTGGTCCAGGAAACTTTGGGCTACATTGATATTAGCCTTGCAGACGTCATCAGCAACAAGCGGATTAATGAAAAGTACCATCTCATAGACTCAAAAAATGGTCAGATCCAAATCGAGTTGCAGTGGAGAACTTCCTAGACAGGAAATTGACAGAATGCTTGAATGTAGTACATATGAATGTTCGTAAGACCTTATATTCAGTTTGCGGATATCTGTGATTGAGATTGAGCTCATGTAGATATTTCCTTTGTTTATAGACATCTGCTGTTCAGATCTCTTAATTGCTCAAATTTCCGAGAACTATGTACTCATGTTATAGACCCTGGAAATGGAACTGAACTTTTTCTTTGACTGATGACAAACTATAACTATAAAGTAAAGTCAGCATTCTGGCATACTGAGAATTTACAATATGCTCCAAATATGTTTCACTGGTATCATATACGAGCCATTTAGCATTTAGCGTGTGCCGTGTGGCATGCCTACCGTAATGGTTCAGTCCTCTCGATGAACTTGCAAAGTTGTAAAGCCCCAATTAGAATTCACTGACCGTATTCTAGAAATATAGTTTTGGCGCAGGAAAACAACAATTGCGACAAGGGCGGTTCATTTCTGAATTGCACAGGCTACTGTTACCAATCACCATCCAAGCCTCAGCTCATGACATAAAAGTTCACCTTCTGATTAAAAAACCAGAGCTGAGCCTTTTCGAACCTGCATCCCAGCAAGAGATTATCTCCACCAAAAAAAGGAAAAGAAGGCCAAGTTCAATTACTTGGTGTAAATGAACTTGACAGGATTTTTGCGACTACTATAGTGCCATTAAACCTGATAACCGCCACACAAAGGTTGCAAGGTTATTATGTTACTAGAAATCTAGGACTGTATAGTACATTTTATACAGTGAGGCAACATTGCTTCAGGTCAGCAGCCTCTTCACGTCAAGGATCCGATCTGAGCTTCGCTTGAAGTTGTACACCGACTCAAATGCCTCCATGCAGACACTGGCGAAGCCCGTCATCGCCTGGAAAACGTTAGGGAAGCCAGTCTGCAGGTTATTCAAGGTCATTGCTCTTGTGACCCCAATGCTCTTCTCATACTTGCTCTTCTCCTCATCGGCGCGGCTCCTCAGAGCCTCAACCTTTGCCCGCTTGTCAGCTACTGGTGATTTTCGTGACATTTCTCTGTAACCTTCAGCACCGATATATGACCCATATTTTGACTCTAGGGATCTCAGCTCCTCTGCCTTCTTCTCAAATTCTTTGAATGCAGACTCTGACCTCTTCTTCTGCTTCTGTTCCTCAGCTTGTTGAATGACAACAGCATGGATCACTGTTAGGAGAGTCTTGATCCCTTCTGAGGCCACCTTATCTGGGATTCGGTCGATGGCTAGCTGCCATTCCTCACACAAGCTATAAATATCAGAGTTCTGAGCTTTAGTCAGTGGGTCGTGATGGCAGAACAGTGACAAGCGAAGCCACCCAGTCAGTGAGTAGACATAGTCTCTCTGGGATTTCACCAGACTACAGAAGGCTGAATACCACCTGTCAACCTCTATCTCAAGCTGAAGAGCTGCTTGCCGGTGGACATTGGAAGTTGGGTTAGTATTCCGAGAATTGTTGAGGTACTCCAGCTGCTGCACGATGTGGGTCTGAACTTGATGACACTCGTACATACCCCTCCACATGCTCATCAAGCTGCACTTCACAAAAACAAGCACGCATGAGAATGGCGAGAACAAAAAATGTAAGTTCTCAAGAAAGGAGAGTTGCAGCAAGAGTTCAACGGATTTGACATATTTACTGTATCAAAAGGTTTGCTGATATCTATTGGGAGGCTAGTTGGAGGAGAGAACTAGTTCGAAATAATCAACACCCCTTTAAGGTTCTAACATCACCGATGCCTAGGCTGATCAGGTAATGGTACCTGACAGCCTGAGATCAATGGTCAGAAGATTCAGTCAGACCAGTCAAAACTCCAAGACTCCACTAGCTCAGCAATACTTTAAAGGTTTGTTCAAATCAGTAAAAGGTACCTTGCACAGTGACACAGCTACTTTTACAAAGCCAAAAAGAACAACAGCAATATGGTGTGAGGCAGTGGCTAATGAACAAAATGTCATTACTATTTTCGATAGCTAGCTAGTAGCTTACACTTGAGCATGGGTAGAAGGACGTACACTCCTGGCCCATATGTCCCACCTTACTCTCATGCTCATATGCAATGCAAAAAGAAAGGTACAAGTGGAAGTAGCTAACATGTGAAGCAACTAGAATATTACTACTACTAGATGCAGTCGGGAACGATGATGAAAGGAGATTGTACTAACCCAGCAACCAGCTCAAGCAGCTGGGGAAATAGCTCGGATTCTCTGAGCCTGATTATCTCAGAAGTGGTGGTCTCGATGGATTGGTTGGCAACCAGCATCTTGGACTCCAAGCTCTCAATCTCCATCTTGTTCTTCTCCATCTTCAAGTAATCCACACCCTTCACCTCTTGCTTCCTCAACAGACTCACCTTCTTATCATGCTCCTGCTTATACCCCTCGTAACTCTGTTTGCAGTTAAAAGAACGAAAAGTCATAATCCTATCAAAAGGCACACGACGATGCTATCTTTAAAGTTGTATATAAAGCAACAATAACATGATTGCTTAACAGATGTGAATATGTGATCAGAGCAGTACAAAATCTATCTTCATCATGACAAAGAGAACAGGCAATCAGAATTCAGAACTCATCTGAGTAAGTATTATGGATAGCAAAATGGTTATCAACAAAAATACAGTTGAACATGAAATCAAATCTTCAGAGCCCCGTTCAGATTCAGCCTAACATGTTTGTACAGTGAGGATAAAATAAAACCATGAAGGTTATCTACTGATCTTTCTACTTGGAAGAATCCAAAAGCATGCCGTGCGGCCTTGTTTAGTTCCCAAAAAATTTTGCAAAATTTTTCAGATTCTCCGTCACATCGAATCTTTAGACACATGCATGAAGTACTAAATATAGACAAAAATAAAAACTAATTGCACAGTTTGGTCGGAATTGACGAGACAAATCTTTTGAGCCTAGTTAGTCCATGATTGGACAATATTTGTCAAATACAAACGAAAAAGCTACAGTGTCCATTTTGCAAAATATTTTGGAACTAAACAAGGCCCTAAAATACCAACAATGCAACCAACACCCACGTGCATTGCTCATCACACGTCCTTGTGTCCACTACCTTTCTTGTTTCTTCAGACAAAACCCATTGCCACCACGGCTGAATCATTGCCAGCAGCATTCCCCATCACAAGCCATAGGCGAACAGATCACATTACGAGCAACAGAACAAAAGGACCCCTCAAAAGCACTTCGCCACTCACTCACTCACGCAGTCACACACTCACACTCCTTTAGATCTGAAGAATCAGGCAGTATGTTTCGATCATTCCATATGTTCATGCTAATACTAAATGAGAAAGAAAAAGTTAAATCCACTGCCACTGCTAAAGTTAAAGAGCAAAGAAGGAACTACTCTTTACCTTGACCTCAAGAAACAGCTTCTTCTCCCATGCGTAGAGCTTCTCCACGGTGGATGAATGACTGAGCATTCCGCCGCCTCCGCCATTGCCGTCTCCTCTCCCAAACCTTGTGAACCCATTGTTACCTTTCCCATACCCTCCGCCGCCACCGCCCCAGGTCCATGCCATGGGCTTCAAGCTCTTGCTGTAACTCAGTACCTTCCCTGCAGCAGAAGTAAAGAAAAGGATTCGTCGGCAATAAGTAAAATGTAGTCAAGAAGAAACAATCTATTGAACAGTTGAACTGATTTGTTGAAGAAAGAAAAAGCGCATGCCTGGTAGGCTGCTGTTGGTGGTGGGCTCGGGGGGCTCGCAGACGGGGGCCTCGAGTAGTGCAGCAACGCGGGCGCCAGCGTCGGCTGCCTTGAGGAAGTACTCATCAAGCTCGGTGGCGATCTCCGCGAGGTCCTTCTTCCCGGCGCCGCCGCGGGGTACCGCGACGACGGTGAGCTCGCTGGGAGTGGTGGAGGTGGTGGTAGCGGTGACGATGGAAGGGGGCGCGGCCACCGCCGCGGCGGCCGTGACGACGGGCGGCGCGGCGGCGGCGATGGGCGCGTCGACGACGGTGGTGGCGGCGTCGTCCCAGTCGGCGTCCTCGGTGGCGGAGCGGGAGGAGGAAGGCGCGAAGGGGTCCCAGAAGTCCCAGCTGGACGGCATTGGCGGCGGCGGCGGAGGGGGCAAGATCGTGGACGCGGAGATCGAGGACGAATTCGTCGTCCAGGACCTGGTGGTCGGGGAGGGGCTGAGCGGCGGCGGCGGCGGCGGGGGAGGCGGCGGTGGCGGCGGCGTCGCGGGCGGCGGCGGGGACGGCGGCGGCCCGTGGTGGTGGTGGGCCGCGGAGGAATGGGGGTGCGGGTGGTCGGACTCGGCGCTGGCGAAGTGCAGCAGCGAGGCGCCCGTGGCCCGGAGCGCGCGCAGGTAGAGCGCGTGCGCCGCGGCCATGTCCCGCCGCGCCTGCACCAGGTGCTTGGTGTACCGCCGCCGCGCCTTGCACCGCGAGACCGCCTCCAGCCGCTCCAGCCGCGACTGGCAGCAGCCCATCGCCGCCGGTCCCGGTTCCGGCGCTCTCTGATCACCACCACACCACACCAGCTCCTTCTCCAATCCTCCCCTCACTCTCCCAAACCCCCACCACGGCAACGCAGGCAGTAGTAACCGTTGAGGCGACCAGACCAGAGCAAGAGGCTACTGCTGGAGCACTAGTACCCGACCTCTCTCTCCTCCTCTGCCCTCTCTTCTTCCCGTCTCACGCAGCCCTCGCTCCTTTTACCGTCTTGCCATTTCTGCTGCTGGAGCACACTAGTAGAACAGGAGTGAGTGACTGAGGAGTGAGGGCCGAGAGATCCTTTGTACGCGTGTTGCCTGTGACAACAGGTGTGTGTGTGTGTGTGTGTGTGTGTGCAGCCGGCCAGCCGCCCTGCACGGCACCGGTGAGGTGGTCCACCAGACAGAGTAACCGATGGAATGCGGTGCGGGCCGAGTAAAAACAGCGAGGCATGAGGTTTCGGGCAGTGTGCGGCGCGACCTTGGTCTTTCTCGGGGTCCCCAAAACCCCTGAACCACCCCTGCCTTTGGACGCGCCCGTCGGCCAGACCGGGGGCAGCGTGGGAAAATCCGCCGCTCCAACGGTCGCGGGGTTTCGGTCGTGCGGCCGGGCCGGGGGCGGTTTCCGCTCGGCGTTTGGGTGCGGTGGAGCGGACCGGCTTGGCTGCGTGCCGTGCCGCTCCGCCTCGGCGGGCGGCGGGCGTGGATGGCCCCCGGGGCTTTTTGGTGGGCCGCACCGCACGCAGTGGCGTTCTGGCCTTCTGAGGCTCGGTTTTGCTGTTTTTGAGCCGCGGCACGCGTCTTTTGCACAAGGAAAGCAATTCGAAAGGGACGGGGCCGTGGTGGGCTGGGAGTGCAGCGAGAGAGAGAGTATTCAATGCCCTGCCCGATCGCGATTGGCAGTTGCTTGCGGTGGGTGGGCTCGGCAGAGGCTGCGCGCTCCGGGGTGGTGGCGACTGGCGGACGGCTTTTGATGATTGACCGCCACCGTTGCGATTTCGAACCTGGGGGGACGCGCTGCTGATTTTGGTTCGGGTTCGGGCGGACGGACGACGGACTCCGCGCTACAGACATCTGAGCAATCCTAGGTTTGTCGAGTTTCGGGGCCTGGAACGTGAGAATTCCTTTTTTCTCTTGTTTCTGTGTTCTTTATGTGAAAGTCCTATACAATCTCTGTGAAAATTCTGGGTTCTAAACGAGCTCAGTCCATGGCTAAAAGCTTGCTACACCAAACATTTGGCAACAAAAGAGAAACCAACAAATGTTAAGAGGACTATCATTTTTCATAATATGGTATAGACTAATGTTTTTGTAAACGCTAAACGGTAAACGGTCGGTCACCTGCCATTTAACCATTATTTGGGCTAAACAATCTATTAAACTGACTAATCAATTAAACTGACTAAACGGATGATAAAACGAAAACGGTGTATCACTATGTACCGTTTACACGGTGTTTAAACGGTCTAAATGGCCATTTAGATGAACAATGGTATAGACGTAGACGCTAACCTCCTATGTAACGTGCTTAGGCCGTCTATCTTTATAAGCACCCCTACAAAAATGAGTTAGATGAAGACATCGCCTAACACTAGAAAAAAATCAGGGTGGGCACAATTAACCGAAACTGAGGAACCGAACCGAAAGAACTGGAACCAAAAAAATCGGTTCCTTATTCGGTTCCAAGTTTTGATGAACTGAAAGAACCGAGAACAATTCGGTTCCTACCCTCGGTTAACCGGAAAAACCGAAATTCATGAATTTTACTTTATTTACTAGTATTTTGTAAGACAAAGTTTAATTTTTATGTGACGTCTCATACTAAATTACTATGTATTTATGTTACTATATTGCTATTGTAATCTTACCAATTATTATTATCTAAATTAGAAGTGGTGTTGCCTATATTTGCTTTAAAATATACATATTTTTTTGTTGTATTAACCTTTGCTAGAAAAATTCGGTTAGTTCGGTAAAAACCGGAACCGAACCGAAATAACCGGAACCGAAATGCTCGGTTCCTAAATTTTTTTTGGAACCGATCGGTTCTTACGTTCTAGAAACCGAATTTTATAAATAACCGAGAAAACCGAACCAAAACCGAACCGAGAATGGAATGCCCACCCTGAAGAAAAAATAGGAACACTTGTACCGAGTTAAAAGAAATACGAGAACTTAAACCTAGGCGGAGATAGCAACGCCCTCGTCGATACTGTGAATTTTTACACGTAAATACTCGCTTCGCATGCCGCACTATTGATTCCATTATTTTTTCTTGACATTTGGTGCAATTCCCGCGGACTATGATATGATATTGAAGAGAGTCTGGCGCGGCAGAACAACATGCCACGTAACAACATGTGGTTCTTCAGAGAAAGGTAATTATATAATTTGCTTGTAACTTAAGAGATGAATCTTTTGAACCTAATTAGTCTGTAATTAAATATAAATAAAAATATTACAGCGAACTAAATAAAGCCTGACATGAAAACAAAGTTCGAACAAATTTTTGGGCTGCTGAGTGAGGAGGTGAATTTTTTTTGGGTACTCTAGTACTTTTATTTTTTAGTAATTATTGTCTAACTATAGACTAACTAAGCTTAAAAAGATTTGTCTCGTAAATTACAGTAAACCATGTAATTAGTTATTTTTTAATCTTGTATTTAATGTTTTATACATGTGACGTAAGATTCAATGTGACGGGAAATCTTAAAAAGTTTTTGGGTTTTGGGTGGACTAAATAAGGCCTAACTTTTTAAAATATCACATCACATCGAATCTTGTGGCACATGCATAAAACAATAAATATAGATAAAAGAATTAACTAATTATACAGTTTGTCTGTAATTTGTGCGAAGAATATTTTAAATTTAGTTAGTTCATAATTAAACAATAATTACCAAATAAAAATGAAAGTGCTACAATATCTAAATTCTTTTTACCTCCTCAACTAAACAAGGCCTGAACTCGAGAGCACGATCTAGAGGCTATGTCACTTCATGCCAATTTCGATGATTCTGAAAAAAGGAGGATGGATTGCAAAAGGTTTGGGAAAACACGGGATCGCGAACGTGCTTCGAGCCTGGCCTTCGGCCCAAGGCAGCCCATCAAGCATGTCATGCTGTGCGGGTCTACGGCCCAAACTGACAATGGTCATTTTCATCAATATTTTCACCAAATACTGAAATATTTCATTATTTTCATCAATTATTCATTATTTTTCACCAATATAACAATTAACAATATATATATATATAAGTCATAACTATACCAACAGTTCATTTTCACCGGACCACTACCCCGCTGACTGTTAGACCGTGTCGTGCCCGTGCCTAGGTGGTGGTCTAGGCACGACCTGATCCCTCGGACCGGCCTGGTCCGGACCCGGTGTGCCAGGCCATGCTCGAGCCGGGCCATGGGCCGAGCTACTGGGCTACGGGCTGCATGGCCATGTACAGTGAGTTTGACTACACCCTGATTTGAGGTCGGTGAATTGTTGAAATTAACATTCTTCGGCTGGCTCCATCACGAAATTCATGATTTGGCAATGCGTGAGCTCTGATTTCCATGTTTTTTTTTGCCGGTTTCGACTTCTTGTAATTAAAACTCTTTTGTGACTTTTTTTTTGCCGGTTTCGACTTCTAATACAAAGATCGCACACTCAAAAAGAATCTACAGGGAACTTTTACGAAGTCCCGCGGCGTCCAAAGGTTGACTGCATTAGTAAGAAGGATTATTCCTTTCAGTTGTGTGTGATGATTTGAAGTTGAATATTGACAGTGCTATCTTGATCTTGGTTATATCTTCTGTCACTCGCTCATAGTCGATGCATCATTTATCTTTATTTAATTTGTATTCTTTTATTGTTACACTACTATCTATTATCGTTTATCCCATTAAACTTTGCTAGTTGATTGTGATATATTCAGAGAACTATAATTATCAATATTTGGATATTCATATCTATTATCGTTTATTGTGATATATTCAGAGAACTATACGATCTGAAATTGTTATATATTTTCTCTCCATATTTTTTTGACCAGGTCAGATCCATTTTCTCCTTGGTTTCCCCAAATAGGTTGAAGGATTTTCCGTGGTATATCCTCAATTTTTTCAACATGTTTTTCAGAGATATTAACGGGTTACTGAAGAAGCTAGAATTGATAGGGGGAGCGTTAGAAATCAAATGATCTCACTATAGAGCCTCTTTTGTTCCTCCTAAAATGCCAAAAGATCTTGCATTTTGGAATTAAACACCCCCTCTAAAGATAGCCCCCCCCCCCCCCCCCCCCCCAAAAAAAGACCTGTAAACTTTTTATTTTTGGGAGTTTGGAGACCCAAAATTGTGTAAACTCTCCTTGGGTGGCGTTCATGATTTGGCATGCATCTAAACATAAACCTGTAAAAGTTTGCATTTGTAAAATTTATGGTAAAAAGATTTAGGTTGTAAAGTTTTTGCATTACTTGGGAACTAAACAGGCCCGTAATGAGAGGCCGTGGATTTCAATTCGAATGTTTCGGATCAATTTCCAATTCCAATGTTTGAATAATTGCTCCGTAATTTCACAGACGAAGAACAGGAAGAATGCATACACGATTGCAGTGAAAGTCAAAACAGCAGATGAGTCGCCGGATAAGCACAAATGAACTTTGTTATTTCAAAAGAAACGAAATTAGAACAAGATGCAGTCCACTTCTATTTCAAGGAGAGCCTTGTGGCAAAGGAAGAACACGCTTCCTAAAGTGTCAAGCTGAAGAAGCGAACAAAAGAATCAGCTGTTATTTTGGTGTGTTAATTAAATCCCTGATTAAAATTAAAATCGAATTGAATCCCTGATTAATTTAGTTGCCAGGCAGGAGCTCCCAGGAGAACAAGCCCTTTCTCCTTCTCTGTATCGCCACCTCAAGCCTGCCTGTTGTGAGTAACAAAACCGAAACGAATCAGAAATTGTTCACTGTCTGTGTGATGTCCTGGAAGATCCTCAGCCTCTTGCCGATCTTTTCCTTCACCGCTGGGCTCGTGTCGCAGCTCGTCGGCAGCTTGCCATGGCCGTTCCCTTCAGCAGCTGCTGGTTCGTCGTCGAGCACTGGGCCCAGGACAGCCGCGACGATGGCCTCGTCGAACGCGCTGTGGTCGGGCAGCTCTGGCCATCTGTCCTCAGCAGAGAGCGACTTCCTCCTGCCGCTGTTCTCGTCGATGCTCTGCTCCTGCTCCTTGTCCACCACTGCTCCTGCCTTGTCCATGCAATTGCCGGACCGTGTCCTCTTCAGGTTGCCCAAGGGATCATGGGCAGGAGCTGGCTTCTGCTGCTGCTGCTGCTGAGACAGCGTGTTATGTGGTTTCTGCTGCGGCTGCTGCTGAGGCAGCGTGTTATGAGGCTTCGCTGCAAGCGGCGGCACTCGCAGAGAGTAGAAGGGCTGCGCGTCCACATTAAGCATGTTCGCCTGGAGCGCCGCCAGCTTCTTGCTGACACTGGCGTTTTCATCGGCGAAGCGGTCGCGCGGCGCCGGGGCTGGTGCTGGAGCCGAAGCCGGAGCCGGAGCCGGAGGTGGCAGCAAGTGGTCGATGCACGGCTGCGGCTGCCAGATGCTCGAGGACGATCCCAGCAGCAGTGCATCGAAGAGCCAGTTCGTGTCGAGCTGGTCAGCGCGCGGGCGGCCGACGAGCTTGGTCTCGAGGTCCCGCAGCATCTCTTGCGCGCGCTCGTAGGCCTTGAGGTGGGAGTCGGCGCCGCGCAGACCGTCGACCGCCGCGGGGCGTACCTGCTTGAGCACATCCTTGGCCTCGAGCACGCGGCCCTGCTTCATGAGGCAGATGCCCAGATTGCACATCTTGTTGTTGTCCGGCCCGATAAGCAGCGCCCGACGGTACGCCCCCTCCGCCTCCGTGTAGTTCTCCTTCTGCATCAGCGCCCATCCCAGGTTACCCTGCACAGTAACAATGGCAAGACTGATCAGCAGCGAACAAAGATTGAGCACTTGAGTTGAAGGTATGAATTTGAAGCTGGAGGCCTGGAGTGACCAAGTATTTGAGTTGGATTTCAGCTTTGTTCAGCAAGAAATTATGAGAAATGCGTGCACTTACAAGGAGCCTGGTGGCTTCTTGCTCGAGGGTGACCTGGAACTTGCGGCCCTGAGAGCGAGCCGTTTTGGTCCGCTTGCCGTTGAAGGCGTGGCCCTGGTGGATCAGCTGCAGCTTGTGCTTGAGCAGCGAGATCTGGTCGTCCAGCCGCCCGCATCTCTGCGCATCAGGACAACAGCAAAGAACGCACTTAGATTCAGTACCGTCTCTCAGAGGCATCAATCGAACACATACGTGCACAAAAGGTAGTCGACGCGTGGGAGGCGAAGAAGGACGAGCACGACGAACCTTGTAGAGATCGAGGAGGATGTTGTCGAGGGACTCCTGCGCCTGGTCGGAGCACCGGCTGCGCAGCGACTTGATGGCCTCGATGGCCTCCTCGGCGCGGTTCTGCTGCTTCATCACGATGGCCATGTCCTTGAGCGCGCTGTCGACGCGGTCGCCGGCATTGATCGCACTCCAGAACAGCGCGATCGCCTTCTCCGGATCCTTGTCCACCAGCTGCACCGCCGCCGCAGAGGAAACCCAAATCAGATCGAATCGAATCGAACCCATCATCCCCGGGAAGAAATAAAGAAACGCACGCGCGCATACACGTACCTGGACGCGCTTGGCTCGCACGTACGGCGTGTCGCCGACGGGCACCTTGTGCGCGACGTGGAAGGAGTCGGAGTGGGTTCGCAGCATGGCCGCCGCCGCCGCCGGCTTGATTGGCGAGCAGGGCGCCGACTTGGTCGGCCGGAGGAGCCCCACGGCGGCGGCGTTCCACGGCTCCTGCTGCATCTGCTGCATCATCTTCGCCTCAATCTCCTCCTCACTTCCCCTTATTATTATTATGAAACGAGGCGATTGCTGTGCAGCAGAGCAACAGGGAGGGAGATGACGGGAAAGCGGAGGAGTGGTGGCAGTACGCTGGTAGCAGGCGGCATTGGATTCCGCAGGAGATCTCTATATGAATCTGCTTGGGGGGTCGTCCGACCGTTGGAGAGCTAGCCGTTTGGGCGAACTAGCCGTTGGGAGTTCCTGGGCCTCTCCTGTTACAGCCCACCAAATCTTTGTGAACCCGGCCCGGCACATAATGGGCCAAGATTTTATCGGCTCGTGTGTCTGTTTCTGTGAGTCTGTCTGTCCTTTTTGTTGTTGAATGATCCCGTGCCGTTGCTGTCGCAATGCTTTCGCCTTGGCGGTTGACTTGCCGGGCGCCGCCGCGGCCGGAGCTGGGTTCGGTCGGCGCGGCACCGCACCGTTAATGGTAGGGGAGGTGGAGGTTGTGGACGTGTGCTACCAGGTGCTGCTACATCTCTCGAGACTCGAGTGGTGGCGCCTGGCGCGTTCGAGGCAGTGGCCGGCGTGATGTTTGACGAAATGCCTGAGAGCTATTGAACAAAAGGCTGCAGCGATGCGTCTAGTTTCTTCATCGGTAACCTATACTAAGCTACGAACGGGGGACGATTGGCAAGAAGGCACTGACACCAGGGCGTCAAGCTCACAGCGATGTAAGTGGTGGAAATGCAAGTCTCGCGATGCTTACATCTCTCAGTTCCATTAGAGGCAATAGGCAAGTAGTTCTTATGTTGCATTCGTATATGTTGTTAACTTGTCGTGTTGGATGAACTGCAGTTCTCTTTGGAAGTGGACGTTCGTTACATCATTTTACTCTACTAATTGATCCTATATGTTAGTGTTCTAACGTTTTGGCCACTATACAATGGTTCCCACATAAAGCTCTGCTGTAGCTATTTAAGATGGGATTGTCACTATTCTGTACACACGTTTATGATACAATGGTAGTTTGAGAGGCATATATGTGTGAGCCAATTTTCTGAGCAAGTTTCATGTATTGTGGTTGTCCTGTAGTTGTATGTCAACATGACTCAACTCTATACAATGCCAAATAACCTACTCGATAGCTTATGGCTATAACCTACGGCCTTTTTGAAATAGGTTCATTAGCATTCATCACGTAAGTATAGCATGCTGTTTTTCTATTTTAGTCTCTTCACAGGTTTGCATTTATTGGTATAATACACTTCGATAGTACCACTGTACCTTCATTGAGCACGTGCCAAATAGTAAGAAACATATCAATGTTTTTTGTGTTTTCTATATTGCCAATCACCTTATATTTTTAGAAAACTTTTATACTTTCTTTCTGGATTGCTATCTGATAGAAAAGCTCATGTAAGACTCAATGACAACACCTTTGACCCCCAGGATCACTATTGCTGCCCCATAGAGAAATTTGAGGAGATGCCTTAGACCAAAATTTCTGATACATGGAGGATATTTCAGGTTTATTAAAGCCTCTCAAAGGCAGTGCTACCTGTATTGAGATTATATGGGCATAGGCGTCAGACCGAATGGATTAATCACTCATTGCTGTGTGAATCATAAGAGGGATGATTGGTAAAAGGCACTAACGTGGATGATGCTCACTTCACACCATTGTAAGTGGTCCAAATTCAAACCTTAGTGATGCTTGCATCTCTGATTCCATTAGAGATGTAGGTCTGCTTTCCTGTATGCAGTGACATTATGGGTTGAATAGTGTTTGGGTCCAGACTCCACAGCCATTATTCTCCCTCAAGTACTGCTATGCAGATCGAGTTGCAGACCTTATGTTCCCATAGATATTTGGGTCAACTCAAGTGGCCACCTTTGACCCCCCCCCCCCTTTAACATGGTGGGGGGAATTAGTGAAGCCCGAATGTGAAGAAGAATTATACTTGCCTCTGGCTTGAATTTAGATATAAAGGTTCTAAGATCACCATAGCTGAACCTGAGAAGTTTGTTCAGGAACGACATTTGTTAACATGAGCATAACTCTTTGTTTGTCCATCTTTGTTGGTGGTGTATGCAAATTGTTTGATGACAACAATATATCTGGGGATACTTTTAGAAAATTATGGTAGATGGAATATGTCATAAAGAAAACTAATAATAATGTGTGCTTCTGCATTCCTGGGGTTTCCTTTGGCTATTCTTGGGGCATTCCATTGTTCAACTGTTAATCACATATGCAACTGAAGGAAATAATGTGCATTTAATTTTATTTGAACACCCATTTGTAAACTAACGAGGAGTTGGTCTAGTGGTAGTTAAAAGAGGGCCAGCTACATGCAAATGAATGGTATATGTCATTGGTATTAGCTTGCCATGGGATCAATCTGACCAAATATCCATACCTAGATAAATTTGTATGTTGGGTCATATTTCAGTTTAGGTTGGTTGTGATAATCTATCGAGTTGATGGAGTTGTAAAACTTGATCCTCTTGAGCAGACCAAACAACACATCCAATTAGTCAGTAACTCAGTGTCAGTCAAGGGTGTTGTATTTACAAAAATTGCATCCCCAGGTAAAACTAGATGTGCCTGTTAGGTTATATTTCAGTTTCGGTTGATAATCTATTAAGTTGACGGATTGAACAACTTGGTAAGATAAACTTGACCCTTCTTCAGCAGACCAAATAATACAACGTCCAATTAGCCATTAACTCAGTATCAGCCGAATGTGTTGTATTACAGAAATTGTGTCCCCTGCTAAACTAAATATGTTTTGTTTTAATTTGAAGGTAATTCTTTGAGAAAAATTGAAGTAGGGTACATAGTGGAATCTTGATTTATTTATTTTGCAGAAATCCACTGGTTCACAGATTCAGACAGAGTCGAAGGAGCATATGAAAGGTTTTTATGTCATCTTTTGGTGGATGTGGATGCACTATGAAAAGGAGCTCATGGGACAGGGTAAGGATGATACTGTGATGGATGTAAGCACTACTTCGAAACTTGAGTGTTGAGTCTTATATGGTAGCTATGTAGACCTTGTGCACAAAGTGCTTCTAATACGGAAACCAGAAATGTTAAGTGAACAAGAGCAACTAGTATTTTGAGTCTAGGATGCTAATTAATATAACTACTGCTGAAATACATAAAATATTATCATGTCCACACAACAAATTAAGCCTTTTTTAAAATAAACAGATTAAACTTTATTTTTTTTATTTTTTTAAGAAAAAGAAAAGAAATCAAACTTTTGAACATGCTAGAATGCCAAATTTTTAGAACAGCATCTTTTCTTTACTGGGTCCAAGTTCATGCAGTTCCCTATCTCTTTATGTCTTCATTCTGAATTTCGATGATGAAGGATTGTGTGTATTGATTCCCGATTGAACTCTGATTTGGAACTATATGAATAGTTATAGGACATAGGTTTCTATTTGACCTCAAGTCAAAGTCTCTGGTTGTCAGGCAGTGTACTAGTGTTGAAGGTTTTCTAGTCTTCCTGGAATCTGAATTAAAGACTGCAACTGCAATAGTGACTGTTGAAGCTGGAACAGCACTAAGTTGATTTTGAGGGCAAACATTAATTTTGGCAATAAGTTTATAAATTAAACTCCCAGACCTGGTTCTTGCACTTTGGTATGCATACTGTTTACATTACTCGGGAAGCAATAGTGGGACTTGGTATGAAATTTTAATTCATGGCCAGAAAATTTGAGACTAACACCACACCTAATCCAATAATAGGCAATTGTACTAAACAATGCGAGGACTGGTAGGTAGAGAGAAGATTAAGGGTGAAAAAGAATGATGCCTGCAGGGAGTTGGGAGCTTTATGCAGGCCTATAAGGGGCATGTAGGCAGGGGCAACAAAGAGTAAGTTAGGACAGACAGAGGAGTTATGGATAAGTGCCATTCGGGCTAGTGCCTTTGCCGTGTCGTGGGGATGGCAATTTTGGCCGTGACTTTCCTGAAGAGACGACAGCAAACCCCTAGACCTACCTCTCTCCTTACCTTCTTTCTCCTCCTCCCTAACCAAAAACAGCCCAGCTTGCACAAGGAGGCTTGCACCACAAGTGTGTGGCTGAGAAGTGGAAGGTAGAACTAATGCACATAACCAACACGGCAACACCACATCTCAACTACAAACCATTTCCCTACCTTCCTCTTGCCTGACTTCATGCTTTCTAGAACTAGTGCCTACCATTTAACTACCAAAAAGTTATGATGCTAGCGCGTCGTTCAGTGATTGCACTCCTTTTACTAGTCAGATGGTGATTAAGGTACAACCAAAGTGGTTTACTAGCTATAGCTAAGTACACCAAACAAAAGAGGGGCTATTAAAAATGTATCAAATCAGACGGTAACAAACTGACAAGACCTAAGCTCAATTTGTATCTAACTATAGCTTGTTGTTGCTTAGAAATTACAATTAAGATTACGTGCATGTTTGGTTTTTGCCACAAATTGTCATCATATGCCACAAAAGTTGCTACACTTATCTAAGGTTTGGCGCCCAAAATATTTATCACATCTTAATCAGCCTAAGAGAATCTTGTTACACTTTTTTGAGTCATTGATGTGTGGGGTCTAATTGGTGGCAACCGAAGTATAATCACATAAAATGGTTTCAAAGGCATCGGCCCTCAACACAAGAACACCGACACGGACCTAGGTACGTGGGGTCATTTTTGACCTCGCAGTGTTAAAACCTGTACCACTTTCCCCGATTTTGTTGACCCACAAACTTTGTAACTATGAACCAAACAACAATCAAAGTTGATCAAACTTGCATAACCTTAAACGTGGCAAGTTGTGGCTAACAATCAAACACTCTTTACCCCCTCTATTTTCTTCTTGTCCACAGCACACCATGCACACAGATCAAGGCAACACTAGTTGCAGGAAAAAATAAATGTAAAATGATCATCAATACCCTTATTAAATTTGATAATATAGTCACTTCTCTTTTACCAGAGCATTTAATCAGGGTAAGGAGTGGAAGTGCTAGAATCTGTACTACTGATATTCAGTGGACAAGTAATGTAAAACAGTTTTCCCAGGGTCATGCACAGTTTTGATGTCTAACACTCGGGCTCGCGATTGTTGGATTGCTTGGTTTTGAAATACACCTCTTGTCGTATATGTTGCATTTCCTTGTACTGTCAAAGTTATAAACTGTTTGTCTATCTGTTTTTTTTTTTGAAACACACTTTTCATCTATCTGTTATGACATGCTCACTTTTTCATTGTTTTTTTTAACCTGAATAGACCCATATCCTTATGTCTCAAATCAGCTAGAAATCTAGGTACAAAATCAAGTTATCCTTCCCATCCACAAAAAGAAGAACAAAATTTGGAGTTAGATCTGAAGCTATGATCACTCAATGACAACAGGAAAGAAATAAGGGAGGACACCAGAAACATAAACAGTGCATATGGAGGACCATTGTGGTGTGTGTGTGGAGTCCCAATCATTCTGGCCCCAACCAAAACTAAATGGTTTGGGAGGGATATTTCCTCTCCCTGCACCCAACCAACTATGGTCCATAGTTTGGTAACCATCCTGAAACGAATATATTAGGTAGGCAGATAGTATAATGTAACCCCAGCTGGGTTTTGTCACGGATATGTAAGTTTCTCCTAACAAATAACACCAGCTGGATTTTTAATGGTCCACCTCGCAGAGTCATAATCTCATCTGCTTCCCATTTTCCGCACAATCCGATGCTATACATGTTCGGTCATAGCTGAAAATACTGTTCGCTGATTTATCGTGAGAGAAAACACTGTTGGCTGACAGAAAAAGAAGTATGGCTGATAAGGCAGAAAAAGAAGTATGGCTGATAAGACAAGCGAACGAGCTTGGGTAGAAAATTATAAGCCTGTATAATTTTGGTATTTGTGTTAATAGTCAAACTGATTGTAATTTTTCGTCTAGTCAATAAAGCTCGCTTTTACCCCGCAAAAAAAAGAGCAATACTGCAATAGAATGCACATGTTTAAGGAGTGGAGAAGGACCTCATCATAGTAGGTGTATTATTAAGGATCAAAGATAATGTTCAATTATTATCGCCATGTTGATTGGCCCTATATATATAAATACGATATCCATACGATCTGCCTTGCTGCGAAAAGCTAAGCTATACAGATGCTGTAGCAATGTGTTTGGTGAATTTTTAATTTATGGTTGACCAAACAGATGAACTAACCTACTATATGAGAGTACTATAAAACAAATGCTCCACATGAAAGTAGGTTGATCAGATCAGAATGTGACAATATCTATGATTCTGGAAACAACATTATTCTGGGAAAATAGACTAAACAACACGGTGGGTGGCCAATAATAACATTCATTTAAGGGGTGCCAGATGCGAATTCAGAATCACTCTTTTTTTTATTCAGGAATAAACAAGGGAGGAAGTCCATGATTAGGGTTCCCTTAGTTTAGGACCCTGTCTTGTGTTTTTTTAGTGCAGGTATCAGCATATGGGTTTGTGGGTACACCAAAAACATTTGCCTTGTTGTTAAACAAAGAGGGCGAGGGTGCCAAGATGAGTAGAGCTGGTGAGATCAGTCTGTTTTTTTAAGCAAAAAGTACATGAATGACGACCCGTATACAACTACTACTCTGTTTTCGTGTTAGTGTACATCAGAAATCATTTTCATGTCGACATAGTAGTAGTGCCCGAGGATAAAAAAAAAACTACCTGCATAATCGACCTGCTGACCTGACCAAACTGCACTGAACCTGGTGTCATGTTACAGTTTTAACACTCTCTCTTGCAGGAGTTGAGTTGAGATGAGAACCAGATGACCCACCCCCCATGCCATGCGTGGTGTAATTCTCATGTTTTACCTCCTGTGCAGGGTGTTTCACGGGGGTGGTGGTGGCGTGCCTGGCAAATCGACATCAGCGACAGGAAAAAGGGAGATGAACCTAATCCCATCCATCACCGTAACCAAAAATCAGGGACATGTTTGCGTCAGGGGCGGTGGCGGTGCGGTTAGTTAGCTGTTAAACCCAGCGTGGTGGACTGGTGGTGGTGGAGAGAGAGAGAGAGAGAGGTAGGCATCCATCGGCACCCCCCCCCCCCCCCCCCCCCCCCCATCCGTCCATGTCCATGAGTCCATCCATCGGCACCCACACCCACACACACACACGCGCGCGCGTACCTCACTTTACACCTACCTGCCGGAGGTTCCGTTCCACGGACCACGGCCGTGGCGCTGTGCTTTGCTTTGTGAATGAAACTGGTGGTAAACCAGTGGCTGGCAGTGATGAGATCATGACCCGAGGGCAGAGCGGAGCAGGGCGGAGAGGGAGGCCTACCGCTACCGGCCGGCGGCCTAACCTTTTTTGCCACCAACTCACAGAGCCTTTGCCTCTAGAAGACCAGACCTCCAGCGATCCAGTCAAGTGCCTATAAAATCCAGCCCCGCTTCACCTTCACCCACCCTAGCTTGGGCCTTGGCTCGCACCTCGATCGCACTCGCAGCAGCAGCAGCAGCAGCAACCAACCTCCACTGCCGCCCGCAACGCACCCGAGAGGCGAGGAGGGGGAAGAAAAGCGGCGGCGGCTGCCAAAAGGAAGGACCAGGAAAGCAGCAGGCAAGGTAGCAGCATCGGATTGGTTGGGTGCCCGGCCGGCCGAGCGTACCACAACACCTCCATCATGGGGAGGTCGCCGTGCTGCGAGAAGGCGCACACCAACAAGGGCGCGTGGACCAAGGAGGAGGACGACCGCCTCGTGGCGTACATCAAGGCGCACGGCGAGGGTTGCTGGCGCTCGCTGCCCAAGGCCGCCGGCCTCCTGCGCTGCGGCAAGAGCTGCCGCCTCCGGTGGATCAACTACCTCCGCCCCGACCTCAAGCGCGGCAACTTCACGGAAGAGGAGGACGAGCTCATCATCAAGCTCCACAGCCTCCTCGGCAACAAGTAAGACTACTACCGCGCGCGGCGTGCGTGCCTCCCTCTCCGATACCTCGCCGTCGTCTCGCCTGCAACATTTACACCATTATTATTCATCATTTCCTAACCCGTGTCTCTGTTGGGTACGTACGGTACAGATGGTCCCTGATCGCTGGAAGGCTGCCGGGAAGGACGGACAACGAGATCAAGAACTACTGGAACACGCACATCCGGAGGAAGCTGCTGAGCAGGGGGATCGACCCGGTGACACACCGCCCCATCAACGAGCACACGTCCAACATAACCATCTCGTTCGAGGCGGCGGCGGCCGCGCGTGACCGTGAGGAGAATAAGGGCGCCGTGTTCCGGCTGGAGGAGCACAACAAGGCGACGGCGGCGGCGGCCGCCGCGATCGGCCGCGATCATCATCAGAACCACCACCCCGCCGGCGACTGGGGCCAGGGGAAGCCGCTCAAGTGCCCCGACCTCAACCTGGACCTCTGCATCAGCCCGCCGGCGGCGCCGTGCCAGGAGGAGAAGGCCATGGTGACGATGAAGCCCGTGAAGCGGGAGGCCGGGCTCTGCTTCAGCTGCAGCCTGGGCCTCCCCAAGAGCGCCGACTGCAAGTGCAGCAACTTCCTCGGACTCAGGACCGCCATGCTCGACTTCAGAAGCCTCGAGATGAAATGATCGCGTCTCCCCCTCTGTAATCTCCCCCTTCTTGTTTTTTTTTTTACATCTCGCCTGGATGATACGTATTTGGTTAGCTTCGTAGGTGAAAATACGTAGTAGTGAGTGAGTGAAAGAGAGATAAGGAAGAAAAAAAAAGGTGAGGATTTGTGCCCTGGGTACGTCTTCCCTGCTGCTCTCTCTTGTTGCTCCATTTTGTCTCCTCTCTTTTTCTCTGTAATTACCATCACCAACTCAACTGATCATGGGCAATAATACTTGCTGCTTAGTCTCTGAAAATTGACAATCCCGTTTGCAGAAGGCTAGCGAGCTAGGTTCAGGGCCTCGTGTGGGTGTGGCCGTGTGGTCTCAGGAACAAACGCTGGACCATGTGCTGAGGCCTAAGCCAGATCTTACGTTTACCAAACCACTACACCAGCAGCATGTGACCATCGCCTAACCGTGCAGTCCCGATAAAGCGCCTCGTGAGTTAGACCACGCTTTTTTCCAATCTGACCTGCCCTTTTTTTTTTCTTTCTTTTTTGCATTACACACACACGACGCACAGCGCAAAAGGATAGGTCGTACTACGTCATAAGTCACCAAAGAAAAAAAAAGGACAGGTCGTCATAGGTGTATGCTTCTTTCTACCTGTATGCACCACTGTGGCACTGTGGTAGTAGTAGCCGCCACCCGCCAGCAGCGTACGCAATTCGAGTCGCCCTCGATTCGAAGAGAGAAAAGGCGGCCGGCGACGCCCGCTTCTTCTTTCCGTGCTGCTGCTGCTTAGCTTATCTTCGCCGATAAAAAGGTGCTTACCACTGCTGGTAATGGAGGAGTAACCAAAGCTAGCGTACAAGGCAGGCAGGCAGGCAGGCAGGGCGTGAGGTCATGTAAAGGGCACGACCTCCATTTGTTTATCAGTTTATGGCGCTTGTTAGGTAAGAGGAGCTATACGTACGTATATGCCGCGCCTTTCCGGAGCCCGCCCCGCCCCGCCCGTCGATCGGCCGCCGTCGCGTCCCCCGGCGATGCGATGGGGGCGCGGGCGCGCGGGTGGTGTGTGTGTGTGTGTGTGTGTGTGTGTGTGTGTGTGTGTGTGTGTGTGTGTGTGTGTGTGTGTGTGTGTGTGTGTGTGTGTGTGTGTCAGCGGTTTTTGGATGGATCCGATCCCGCGCAACGCAACTTGCCTTGCCCCCGCGCGCGCGGGCGTGCGCCCTCGATCGGCTCGGCGTCATGAATGCCATCGGCGGCGGACCGCGGAGGGACGTTGGCAGCGGTGCCTCCGTTGGGTTTTGGGTGGGTTTGGTTGGGTTGGGTTGGTTGCGGGCAACGATCGAGCCGGGTGCGTGTGTTTCGTCATTCTCGCGCGAGATTGCGGCGGTGTGGGCGACGCGACTCCCGCCCCGGATGTGGTTGTTGTTTGTGCACGGCCGGGTGTAGCGTCTGGCGGCAAAAGCGTCGTCCGTGACTTGTACTACTGCGTACTACAATAACACACAGCTTGTGACGAACTAGTAGGAGCAGCATACTGGTTTCCAAAAACATACCACGCGTCCACAGAAAATTGCAGCCCATGTTGGCCGGCGCTGGCGGCGGCGATGGCCATAATAAATGATAAAACAAGGTACGTACTGCTGATATTGAAAATAAAATTAGTGCTAGCTTAACTACTGGCCAGCTATGAACTTAATCTCATGTGCTCTGTTAACGTACGTACTACGATTGGGATTGCTACACAGAAAGAGTGGCCAACGCATATGCTGAGGCCCATGCTTGTTAAAAAGATCATTATCGCTTCGTTTGGCCTCACGATTTGGATGCGTGTATGTACGAAGGTCCAAACCCTGACCTATGACGATCCCCGTACATGGACGACGGCTAAAATTTTCCCTTTTTTTTTCACGAGGGTTCGCCATTGTAATAAAAGATATAGTAGTGTAGTGTCACCATGAATGCTGTTTAGTTACCGCGAAGTTTAGTTTACTCCCAAGTCCCAACCAAACACTGCTGTACTGTAAAGCGACACTCTTTTTTGTCATGTTCTCAGTGTGAGTTTCCACTCGATCGCACGTCACAGCTACCCCAAACTGATAAACAAAAATATCGAGCTACAGTACCTTGTGGTAAAAAAAAAAGGTTGGGGATTTTGGTTATATCTCCCCCGTCTTATCTTTCGTCGCTAGCATCTAATCGCTATCACTTTCCACCGAAAGCAAACCGCCAATGCCTGCCCAACCCCAACATAGCATCGCGCTAGGTTTTATATACGGTGTTAATGTGGCCGCCGCGGTCATGTTCCTTCTCTTTGCAGCTGATACTACTACCTGCCAAGCGAAATCGATTAAACAACATAAATCTTACTGTCGATAACATTTTTGCCTTGTTTAGTTTCAAAAAATTTTACAAAATAGGAATAGTACCACTTTCGTTTGTATTTGACAAATATTATCCAATCATGTACTAACTAGACTCAAAATATTCGTCTCGTCAATTCCAATCAAACTGTGCAATTAGTTTTTATTTATATTTATATTTAATACTTCATGCATGCGTCTAAAGATTTGATGTGACGGGAAATCTAAAAAATTTTGCAAAATTTTTTGGAAACTAAACAAGGCCACAGATACTAGTACTTTCATGCAAGTGCCCACGCTGTCAGAGGTCACAACGACACGCTTTTACAGGCAGGATGGGCAGCATCAGCTGCAGTTGGCACACAGGTGAGCGAGCACATCATGGTCATGGCGCTGTGGACTGGACCGGACCGGACGTACGGGGAGATCGGCATCGGCCAGGTTGAATGCACGGGCGTGAGCAATGGCGGCAGGGGTAGGTGGCCAATCCCCATTATTAACTGCCGACATGGATGCATCCTCGCCTGGGTAGCTAGTAGGGGTAGCTAGAGCCTAGACGGGAAGGGCGGCATGATCCGCCGTTTTACTACTGCTAATCAAATCGGGTATCCTGATCGAGCTGTTAGGGAGAGACAGTCTTTATGAGGTTAGATTAGTCTAGTTCCGCATTAAACAATGACTTGTGCCGGGGCCCTTAGGGAGTTAGGGTTGGACCAATTCGGCAGCTCCCCACCATCACTGAGGGGGTGTTTAGTCCCATTAAAGCAACTCCAACAGTTTTGCAAATTTTGTTTGGCAAATGTTGATATTTGTCAACTTCCAAAACGATATGATGAGAGAACAAAAAGGACATCTCCAAGTGTTTGACAATTTTGACTTGGCAAAAACAAAATTCTACTTGTTGTGGAAGATCAACGAAGAAGCATCAAGTTGTCAGCTTGCTATAAAAGCACGCGCATGCAGAATGTCAAGCCTATTCTAGGTGTGCATAAATGCCAAGAAAAGAGAAGAATTTGCCAACTTGCTACAAATGTCAAACACAATTGTCAAACTGTTGGATAGAAGATTTTGAGAGTTTTGACAAAAAAACAAGAATACCAAACTTATTTGCAAAACTGTTGGAATTGCTCCAAAATATAAAATATCAACTACTTTGGAGTGATGAAATACAAAATACCAAAAATTTCAGGGTCATGTTTAGTTCTATTTAAAATGTAGAATTTATTGTCCTCATGAGAGCCTCTTGATGCTCTTTTTGAGTTTTTTTGACCTCTTGAGGCCAAAATTTAAAATAGAGAATAAACACCTTTTTGCCAAAAAAAATTGCATAGTATTTAGTTCTATTTTGCAAAATGATGGACCAAAATCTAAATTTTTTTGCAAAAAAATGGAAACTAAACACCCCCTGAATTGATGAGTTTCCCCTGTTTGGGAAAAAGCTGAACTCTAAAAGTTCTTAGGACAAATCCCTTTACAAAGAGGTTCTGATAATGTTAATTAGACAAGTTTACATACTTTTGAGATCATTGCAGTTCAATTCCAATCTTACATACACTTTGCAAATTTGTGTAATGGTAGTGCTAGAAATTTCACGTAAATTGTACAAGAACAAGATATTCTTATTATTATTCTACTAGTACCACGAGTAACACCCCCGCCCCCCCAACACAGAGAGAGAGAGAGGTATGACTGTGACTACAACTATATCCCTCATGTCTACCTCCCAAGTGAACCAAGGCGAAGGGCCTCGAGCCATCGAACCCACTCATCAGTCGGGAATGTACCTGACTAGCTCTCGACTCCAAGCCACCTAAATAGCGGTACAATGGTCTCATGACGTCCCACGACCAAGCTAGGACGCCCCTTAGCGGTTTCTCCGAGGGCTCGCCCAAAAAGAACCTAGAAAGAACTTGGCTAAGTTTTTTTCGAGCATCAAAGAAACATTTGTTTGGATGTAACGCGGACAGCCATGGACATGTTACCCATATAAGACGCGGGGCGCAGCACACTATGACCCAATTTTTTATTTTTTGGCCTTTTTTTAAAAAGAAATTTACAATTGGCCCCTCTGTAAACTTAATTCGAATTTTGGACCTAGGGGTCGGCGCCAGATAACCTGGCTCCGAGGTAACACGTCGTGGAGCCGCAGATCATGGCGCCCACCTCGGCGCCACAGATCTTGGCGCCGACCTCAGAGCCACAGATCTTGGCGCCGAGGTCGGCGCCACAGATCTCGGCGCCGAGGTCCTCTGATCAAAACCGCGACTAACTTCTCGCGAATCGTCTGTTTCCTGCCCGCCGCCACCCATTCCTTCTCCCATCCCATCCCCTCCCCTGCGGTCATCCCATCCCCTCCCCTGCGGCCGCCGGTGTAGGAGCAACGCCGGCGCGGCTCAACCAGAGGACGGCGCCCCTAATCCGCCGCACAGGAGTTCTGCTTCCCCGGCTGTCGTCGCGCCTCTTCTTCCTCCCGGTGGTTAACGGCGTCCGGCGCGGCGCGGCCCGGCCGGTGGCGGTGGCGGCCGGCGGGCGGGCACTGGGCGCGGTAGGCGTTCACGCCGCCCATCGCCTACCCGCCCAGAGCTGAGGTCCCCCACGCGACCACCTCCCCTGCTACGCGACTCCAAGCAGGACTCCCCACAGACAGCAAGAAAAGGTAATTTTTTTAGGTTGTTTAGGTATTATACATTCTGTTATAATAAATTGAAATTGTTATTTATTTACATTAGTTAATTAATATAAGACCCTAGTGATAGAATCAGTTATGTGGATGGATAGTTAGGTAATTTATAGTTATCTAGATATTATTTGTAGTAAATGTATTTATTTTGGTAAATGTAGTTATCTAGTGATAGAATTAGTTATGTGTTTAGTTATGTAGTGATAGAATTTGTTATGTAAATAAATATCTAAGTACATTAATAGTTAGTTTAGATTGGATACATATTTATTTAGATAGAGACAACTTTGGTTAAGCTAGTAATTTAGTTCTACCCATTTTAGTTAATTCTGTAATAACTTTGGTGTTTTGCATATCATCTAGATGGACAACGTAGTCAATCTTTTTTATGGAGGTACAGTAGAGGAAGATGAGTTTTGGAACGTTAGTTTTGTTGGGATGCGAAGAGTGCCTCTCATGTTCGATGATCGGCCATTGTTTTCTGAGTTAGTTGGTAGTGCTTGTGATGAGCTTCAGTGCAATGAGGATGACATCTCAGTTGATGGGGTACTTCATTATGGTAAATCAGGCCGTATATTTAGGCGGTTGGTCCCAATTGCATCAGAGGGTCAGTGGGACAAATATGTCAGAACTGTCATGAAGAATGAGTTTCAATGTTTGGATTTGGTTATACGAAAGTTTTCTAACAATCCCAACCCTCATGGGTATCCACCCCTTAATAGTCATGCACCCCCTAATCGGTTGTCGCCAACACCGGTGAATCCACCAATCTATGAGCCTCTGCTACCCAACCGCGAGGTGGATGTGGAAGATGTGGTTGTGGTGCCGGATGCTCAATCTGCCCCTAATGAGGTTGGTGTATGTCCTCAAGTTCGTGGTAGTGATGATGGTTTTGTTGCCCCTCATGAGATACCCTTGACCCAGAATCATCCTAGTAAGTGTTGTATTGACACTATCGTTTCCTTATTGTTGCTTATTTACTTTCCTTTGTCTAAAAGGCTTTCCATATTCATGCTTTAAATGCAGGAGATAATCCTGATAATGATGGTTGTGCTCCTGTTGGTCCATCAACCCACTTGGACCCAGGTTTTATAGCCTCTAACAGTGTTGATGTTGAAATTGTGGATGATGAGGAGCCTTATGGCACAGCTAGGGCCGTTGATTCTGATGATGACCGCCCCGTTGCAGCTTTGAGTGAACAAGAAATGGAGCTCATCAGACGCTTGTGTCCTGATCGTGATCCACTTGTTCATGAATTCAGTTCTCTCAGTCACTCTCATCATGCTTATGCAGAAGGAAGAGATGACGAGCTGATAGAGGCTCCTGAGGCAGGTGAAAGTGTGGAAATTAAGAAGGGAATGGTCTTCAACGACTTGCCCTCTTTAAAGAGGTGGTCACAGGAGTACTCTGTGAGACGTAAAAGACATTTCAAGGTGAGGCACTCGTATGTCGAGCGCCGTTACACTGTGGTGTGTGAGATGGCAGATTACAATTGGAGGGTCTGTGCTCGTAAACAAAAGGCCACTGGTAAGTTTAAGATCACTAAAATTGTAGGTCCACACATTTGTGCCCAGACAGATTTACAACAGAAGCACCGACAGTTGACCTCTACCCTCATTGCTAGCACGTTGTACACAATATTGAAAGGTCAGCCCAACCTGAAGGTCAGGACAATTATGGACATGGCTAAGAAAATATTTAAGTATGACATAAAGTATGGTAAGGCTTGGAGGGCAAAGCAAAGGGCTTGGAAGATGATATATGGGGACTGGGAGGAGGGGTACGAGCAGTTGCCAGCAATGTTCAATGCCATTAAAGCAGCAAATCCAGGCATGCATTATGAGTATATCCCAAAGCCAAATGAATGGAAGAACGGGAGGCAGATATTCTTTCGAGCATTTTGGTGCTTTCCCCAGTGCTTTGAGGCCTTTAGGCATTGTCGTCCAATCTTATCCATTGATGGTACTTTTTTGCGCCGTTACATCGAGCGCCGTTACATCGAGTACTGGGAAAGTTTTCATGAAAACTTGTATGAGAACGACCAGCCCCACACAAACGAAAACTTCAGACAGTACCTAAATTGGTACAGAAGATCAACAAGAACGAAGCTAAAGGTGCAATGGACCCAAGTAGACTACGCTGACATTGCGTCATCAGATGATGAACAAACTTCTTACGACCTTGCAACAAAGGTTGGGACACAAGTAGAGTGTGCACCTATCCTCGACCGAGTGGTAAGACCAGCTATAGCATAAACATTTGACACATATGGCATTGTAGGATATATTTTTTTTCACAACCGTGGACTGGGCTACACTTAACCTTGCATCTACTTGTGCAGTACAATCAGTTATATCAGCTGGCTCCAATTTTGCAGGGCAACACGCTAAAGAAATCAGTGATTGAGATTGAACGGTTTCCAAGGACAGGAGTGGATGAGCACACGCTAGACAGCTTTCTTGGAGTAAGGACAACATTACCTTTTGTCTTTTCTGTCTCTATTGTGTTGCAGCAGCAGCGACTGCATATTGTCATTACATGGCTGCCTGCTAGTAATTTTGGTGGCTGCAATAATTAACCACTCGAATAATTAACTACTGTTTTAATCTCATGGTAATATATGCTGTAATTTAGGTACACACAGCAACACTTAAACTATTGTTTCCTCTCACTAATTACATCTTTTCATGGCAGAGGCTAGCGCGTAGGCTAAGGCGAGCAGCTGCTCGTTGTGGTTGTGGTACTAGCACTGCGTTGGATGTGGACGTGCCACAGGGACGAGAATGGGAGCCATAGCCTGTGCCCACTTCTTCTCATGGAGGTATATTTTCATTAGATGTTTTCTTTACTTATAGAGATAATTGCTATAATAATGACATGATAAGATCACTTATGCGCACACGTATTTAAACCCCTGTCTATAGGTTCAGGAGGACAGAGCTCGTCTAGGGCATCTGTGGACACTTTCCAAGGCAATGTATACGAGGACGACGAGAAAGATGAAGAGGATGATGATGACGATGGCAATGATGAGCTGAGCGACTCTGAACAACAGGTTGCAGGAACAAGGCGACGACGTCCACCTTGCAAGTACACTCCAGGTACTGGAGCTCTGGGCCACAGGGGAAAGGCTAAGAGTAGGAGGCACTGAGCACGAGTGCCTGACCTAGCTGCTTTTTTTTTTATTTTCTAGAGACAGTATGTGATTATTGTGCTAACATGGAGAGTTGGAAACTTTGCTGTAAATATTTAGGACTATATGAACATTCTGGACTATGTCAATGACATGTTATTACCTAAACTCTGGTGGAGTTTGTTTATTTGGATGACTAAATTTGTGAATTATATTTGTGGATGACTAAATTTCTGTTTGTATATGTGGATGCTCTGGAAATAAGGGAAACTCTTGCGAATTTTTTCCGTGAAACATTCTTTATATATTAATTGCATTTGAGATTTAATATGCCATGACGAAAAAGTATTGCACGAGAGAGTAGGCAATATGAAATGAATTAAATGTTCATGCAATATATGATGTGCTACTAAAGAATCTAGCCTTTTCAGACATTTAGAATAGCCTTTTCTGTTACTAGGACGATGAAAACAGTGGGATGCAGAGCATCTAGCCTTTTTAGTGACCGATCATGTCATCGACGAATGGGGTTTTCATGTAGCCTTTTCAGTGACCGATCATGTCATCGGTGAATGGGGTTTTCATGTAACTTTTTCAGTGATCGATCAGGTCATGGGCGAGTAGGGTTTTCATTCCTCGAATACTGGGTCTCTAGTGTCCTATGACATAGTCTTCGGCTGCCTATAAATACGCAGTGGTGGAAGTGTTGCTACTCAACTAACACAAGAAGTTGGTACGTTCTAGTAGAAATGTCTGGAGGGTCGTCTAGAGGAAAGGGCAAGGGAAAAGCGGGGACGAAGGGAACTCTCTTCTTGTGGGAGGGTTCTCTTGGTCCTGAAGACTTTGAGGAGGCACTTTATGATAGGTTCCCCCTAGAGACTAAACATGATTTCACCAAAGAGGCACCACTAAGAGGATATGATGACCAGAAAGAGGAGTGGCCAAAATGCATGCATGGTGAGGATTGCTTGGTACAGATGTACACAGAGAGGATGGACGGAGGTCGTCGTTTCTTCAAATGCCCACGAGCATGGGTAATTGATTTTAATATTTGTCGCTTCAAAAAGTTACTATTTTGTACTGCATACTTATACGACATGTCCAAAGAAAACTGTGGGTTTACTAGGTGGGTTGATCCTAGACCTATTCATCCGCATGCGGAGTATATCTACTACCTGCAGGACCGTATCTTTGATTTAGAAAAGGAAAGTTAGTAGTGGCTACAAAGACGACGAAGACGACGACAACAACGATGGTGCTGGTTCACAGGATGGACTGTGCAATGATCCATACTGCACCTGCCCTAATCACAAGAACAAGGGTCCTCCGCCACCACCGCCACCGCCACCACCACCAACAATGGGTGCATACTTTGGAGAAGGTGCAACACAATTTGCTATGTGGCCACACTACTAGTTCAAACCGAACTCATTCACAAGCTACTTCGATATGGTTGTTGTTTGGTTAAATTACCTAAGGCATGTTAGGGTTAGTTGAAAGAACTATGTACCCCTGTTTGGCACATATTCTTACATGCCATTTCACGTGTCAATTATGTAGTCCACTAGTTCGTTAAATTTTATATCTACTACTTCGACTAGTTTCACACTCTATGAATTATTGAACTTAATACAACCACTGCTGATAGTAAAACCATAAACAAATATACCATGTGCAATAACACTCGAAACATGGCAAAAAACTAGTTAACACATAACATGTTCTACATATGGCCTTACTTAAAATCCATTACATGATAACGCATTGCAAAGTCAAACACAACCATACAACTAGCATTAATGAAAATTACTGAGTGCAACGAGGCCACTTTCCCTTCCTCTGTGCATCAGGATTTTCCTCCATCGCTGCCTTCGCTCGGCGCACACGCTCAAGCTTTTTCTCCCTCTCCTCCCTTAACACAGCAACACGTCTCCTTTCCTCCTCTTCCTTGTGCTCCTTCTGTAGAGCCTCCTCTTTGCGTCTCATCTCGAATATCTTCGCACGCTCTGCATCTCACTCCTTCAGGTTTTGTAGAAGCCGCTTGTCCGACTCTTTGATCTCAGTGTCGATCCACTGCTCAAAATCACACAACGGTGGAGGGGTCTGCAACAAAAATAATTGTTATAAAAAAATAAATCATGCTTCATATAACATAAACTACGTAATGCACAATACAATCCTCACAATATATTTGCTGCGGCGTTGTTGCGGCGTAGGCTCCCATGCAAAATTGGAACACATCCAATACCTCTGCTTATACGTTTCCTCATCTTCAGAAATTTCTACTTTACAAAGATCACCACAAAAGCACATGGGTCTTGGAACACCGCTAGGGAGAGGCTTTAGGTCGTACGGACTACCGGTCGTCCGTCCATAGCTACAATTTAAACATATTCCGTTCTAATAAGCGAAAAGAAATTAAAATAAACCATAAACCTAGGTTCTTCATCTATTGCTAATTAATGAAAACATAAACTAAAAACCCTAATTAAGAGATTACCTTGGCTTACTAGCTTTACCACGCCTTGGCATCCTACCGTTACATAATAAATAAATAAATTAATAATCAATGTCAACATTAATCTAAGAATACATGAAATATATACGAAATCACAAGACAAAAAATGAGGAGGGGAGAGAGATTACCTTGCTAGCAAAGATCTACGGATCACTTCCAAATTTTAACGGCCAAAATTAAAGATTGCAAAAGATTAGGAGGGTAGGGAAGCTAGAAGCCGACAGTGAGGAGAAATGAGAGCTCTCGGGCGCGGCCAAGGGTGCACGTTGCGCGTTATAAATCTGATCTCGGCGCCGAGATCTGTGGCGCCGACCTCGGCGCCAAGATCTGTGGCTCTGAGGTCGGCGCCAAGATCTGTGGCGCCGAGGTGGGCGCCATGATCTGCGGCTCCGCGACGTGTTACCTCGGAGCCAGGTTATCTGGCGCCGACCCCCTGGGTCCAAAGGTCGAATTAAGTTTTCAGAGGGGCCAATTGTAAATTTCTTTTAAAAAAAGGGCCAAAAAATAAAAAATTGGGACACTATGACCAGTTGCACCTCAAGATGGCAACGGGTACCCGAAACCCGAGTACCCGACGGGTTTTACCCGATAAAGAGACGGGTATGGAATGAATTTTCTACCCGTGGGTATGTTATTGGGCAAAATTCTATACATATGCGCGGGTACGGGTGTGGGTGTATACTACCCATACCCGCCTACCCGCGGGTAAAAGATACCCGTCAAAATAACTAGCCACCCTTCTCATTTTAGCCTATATAGCACATGAATTTGGTCTAAATCCAACTAAACTCTCCTAATATATATGTATATGAATTTGATGTTGTCATATGAATATTAGTTTGTAACTTGTTGGAGGTTTAGTATGATTTTCTTTGTGTAAATATATGATATTTGTATGTAATTTTCGGGTATACTAATGGGTGCGGGTTACCCGTCGGGTAGAAATTACCCGCGGGTGCGGGTATGGAATTATTTTCCTACCCGTGTGTGGGTACGGGTAACTCGACGGGTAAAATTTAGACTTCGCGGGTACAGTTACGGGTGGCCACTACCCGTCGGGTACGTAGCCGTTGTCATCTCTAGATGCACCCCCGTGCCACATAGGGGAATAGCAATGTCCATACTACCCGATGATAGATGCTAGGCGTAGGGAGCTAGCCCCCACACGTTCTCCACTCCAGTACAAACGTAGTCGTTGGTCATCTGTTTGATCCAAAGGATGTCATTGTTGTTCCCGCGAATACTGAACACCATGAGTAAAACACATATGCTGACGTGCACTACTACAAAATCCATGTGTTTTTTTGGGTGTGCACTACAATTAAAAATTCTCTGAATAAGAGAAAAACGTTTTCAGAAGTCATTGACTGTCATGCCCCCCCCCCCCCCCCCCCCCCCGGGCCCCAACCCTTTTTTCTTGATTCATTTACAGTTGGTGTTTATTGGACTGAAGGCACCTCCAATAATATGGCATTGATCCTTTGATAAGATAAGTATATCATTCTCCAAGATAGTACAATAATGGCGAATCTCATAGTACTAAGCAGATCCAAATCAATCAGACAATCTAGTATTCATATATACCCCCGCTACTATACTTACGTACGGAGAAGCAGTTAAAAAAACATAGTAGTTTTGATAACGGGGAAAACATATAACAATCTAGTATTCATTAGTTCATACCCAACAAAAGCTATTGGAGGTGAGTAGGGAGTACAAGGCAGCACATTGGAGAAAAAAATTACAAAAATAAAACTACAAGCGACAAGTCATTTTCCGGTGGCTACCTACCAATACATCACCCAAGTCGTCAATTTTGGGCAAGTTCTCGGTTAGGCTGTCCGCAGATCAAAGCAACCCCCACGTTGTCTTGCGTTCTTTTCAATTCCATCTCTTGGTAGGCTCCAAAAAAAAAAAACTTCTCTTGGCTACTTCTTTATTATATATCTTTTCCAGGAGTACTGGCAGCTATAAAATACGCGTACACACGCGTCATGGTATCTACGGTAGTTGATCAGTATGAAACTATTAAATGGATACATAATAATAAAGATATAAAGATACGTATATGCATAGCCGTCAGAATCGCTGTCATGACATAACGGTGAAACAATAATTAAGAGAGAGTGTTGGTATCTGCCTTCGTGTCAAGTACTTACTACTTCTATCATGTTGTTATTAGTATAGGCGATAGACAAATGAATTAATAACATGCATGACCGACCATTGATTTAGGGCTTTCACATCATCAGTCCGTTTTTTTTTTCCTATACCACTAAACGCGTCCCTGTGATTATATACTATAGTGTGATGCGTGCACTGTATGAGTATTTTGGTAGTTGCGGAAATTGAATGGGAGCAAATAATTCTGCGGCCGACCTGACCTGCTGTGATGATCGAGCAAGTGTGTCGATGGCGACACGTACCAGGCCGGACCTTCCTAGCTCTTCGATGGATGGATCGAACCCCTTTGGTAGGTGCTGCGTGCCAAACAAACAAAGCTCTCCCAACTGTTGGAGTACACCGTTCGGTTTTATTGCCGTGCTTGGTATTTGGTGTTTGTTGTGCGTGGCCGTTGTTGGAGTTATTCCTCTCCCCTCCTGTCTTGCCCACAACCTCTCTGGTGTTAGTTGTAGTACTATGCATGCATGATGATGATGATCTATTTGTTCAAATGTTCATCCGTATCAGTTTTATGACTGTTTTTTGGTCGTCAATAATTAGCCAGACGACGGATAATACAACCCCGTGCGCCAGCATATGTATATAATATATATCTTGTTTATTTATGCTGATGATGTAAACAAGTGAACAACTAGCCAACCACAGCATCTCTCTCTCTCTCTCTCTCTCTCTGTTTTTTGGGTGCTAGTATATATATAATAAAGGTCACAGTCCACGCGCCCTGGTAGAAAATATTTGCGTGTAGAAGAATAATTGTGTGTACAAGAACAATAAGTTTATTTAGCAGAAATAATATGAGATGTTCTTTCGTTGTGATCGTACACCTACCAACAATAAGATTAAGATGAAGTGACGAGACAAGTGTGGTGTTTGTTGCATTTAAAATGCGCAGGGTGGGAGCCGTCCAATGGGGAAACGGATAGGGCCGGGAGATTCTAATCGGATGGGGGCCAGGTCATCTGCCACGGCCTTGATGGCCATGCTGGTGCATCAGCTCTTGACAGAAAGCAAAAGTCCAGGGCTCCAGGTCACATGCCATTTCATCTTCTTCGTCTTTTTTTCCCCCATCGGAAGGGACGAAGCCGAACGGGTGGTGGACTGGAGAGGGACATTCTCGCTGCTCTTTTGTCACAGGGCAGCACTGTTCCTGCAGTCAGTGGTGAGCTACCGACGAGAGCGTGAGGCCTTGTTTAGTTCCGAAAAGTGAAAAGTTTTCGATACTGTAGCATTTTTGTTTGTTTATAACAAATATTATCTAATTATGGACTAACTAGGATCAAAAGATTCGTCTCATGATTTACAGCTAAACTGTGTAATTAGTTTTTATTTTCGTCTATATTTAATATTTCATGCATTTGCCACAAGATTCGATGTGACGCAGAGTTTTGAAAACTTTTTGATTTTCAGAGTGAACTAAACAAGCCCAAACACACAGTAGGGTGGACGAGATGCATGGATCGAGCTGTTTTATTGCTTGCCAATCATTCAGTCATCCATGCCAGCCATTTCGATGTTCCCGGTGGGATCCGGGGACCAGGGCTTGCGTTGAATGCTCTCTGCTCCTTGAAGCTTGGACGCCGGGCTCCAGTCCAGTAGAATCTTTCACGCACGTTCACGTTCACACCGAATATGTGAAGTGTGAGCAGCAGCTGTAACATCACCTCTGGATGAGATTATTCACAACGAAGCACGGAGTACTCCTGCGGCGGCGATACTTCGTACTAATTGGTAGAAAAAGTGTTAATAAGTACTCCGTACTTGACTACCAACAACAACAACAGGTTCAGAGAACAGTGTGTGACAAGTGACTCCGATGGATCAGCTCGCCGCTGGTTAAATTATCCACGCATCAGACGTTTATCTCCACTGCAGGAAGAAGTTGCCCGGTATCAGACCAGAGCCCGACGACGACTCTCCAAGAGGCGGCAAAAGTTGCCGGTACAGATCTACATCACGACTGCTACGTAGGAGTACATCGGTGCTCTCTGCATTGCAAGGAGAAAAGGAGGAAGAAAAAGTGACACGCCGGTGGCGGGGCCAGGGCATGCAACCGCGGGCTCACCGAAATATCTACCAGTTCGTGCTCGCCAAAAGTAGTATATATCTACTACGGTGCCATTTGGCAACGAAAAATTAAAGTTCGTCCGCGCGGCAGCGACGTGCAAGTGCTGTGCTCGCCGGCACCCCGTTCGTGCTCGCTTGGCGAAAAGCTCAAGCGCCACTCACAAATATCTTTGCGTGCATGGCAGCTCACATCAGTGTCCTGTAGCACTAGTAGCAGTGCAGTACTAGCAGCGCATTCTTCTTCTGGATCCAGTAGCCGAAACCACCAGACATCCACTAATCCACCACGGACATCCCGTTGGCCCTTTGCTAGTGCCGCGCACAACGCGCGCGTACGTACTGGGGTCTGGGACTGGGGGATCCATGGATCGGGCCCAGCACGGGAACGCGATCGATCGCCCCGGCCGTCAACCACCACTCACCAGACGGGCGGCCTACGTGCGCTGCGCACAATCACTCGGCACGTACTGCGTCGGCGCTGGAAAATAGTCTCCCCCTGCCGTTCTTATCCCTTGCTACATGGAGAATGGAATGGAACGGCCGGGGCCGCCGGAAAACGACCCCTCCGTCGTTGCGGTCACCGGCCGGCGGAGCCGATCGATCGAGCTTATCTGCTGTGCCGGCCGCTCGCTCTACCGGCCTCTCGTACGTGCAGCCTCGTCAGTCGTCACGCGACCGTAAAGGCGCCGGGTGTGGTCGCTGTTATATCCGGGCAACCCGTGTGTGTGTGTGTGTGTTTTCCGCGCGACCTCCCCCGGTACTAGTTCTGCTTCTGCGTTCCGCGGGGCAAATGATGCGCGACTGACTGCGCCCGGCTGGGATGGGAATCTTGACGAAATCCGAGCGATATTTGCCCCGTGGGCAGGGCAGGTAACGTGATGTCGCTTGTGCAGTTGTGCTCGTGGAAGCTCTCCCACCATCCTTCGTTTTCGTGATTTCCTCCATCACCTTATCGAGGACCAGTACATGTAGCGTCTAGCTACGGGCTTTACCGGTCCGGTGGATCGATTGACAGTAGCTTCGAGCTTTTGATAACTATGTAGTACTCGTGAGAGCGATCGATCCAGGGGATGGTTTCAGATTATTTCTGCTGACTTTGATTCACCGCGCTGCGTCTGCGTGCGTGCGTGCGTGCGTGCATGCATGTCGATCTGTAGCTCTAGGCCGGTCAGGTCAGAAGAGCTACCTACAAGTTGAGGTCTTGAGGAGTGAGGAGCATGGATGGCCATGGCGTTTTGCCGCTGCCGATCGAACTTGCTGGCAATGGCAAGTGCGTGTGGCCATGACCACCCATATCACATCGCTGTCCTGTCCAGGTAGGCGATAGCGAAGCGCCATTGGTTGGAGCCGGAGCCCTAGATTAGATTAGGTGGTTGGTACTTGGTACCGCCCGCCGCTTTCCCTTTCTGTCCCTGTCCCTGTTTCCCGAGGCGGCGGGCCCCGCGTGACATGGAGCGCCGGTGGTTGGCAGGCTCCGTTGGGGTTACCCACGCGGGCCATCCCCGAGCGTGGGGCCGGGCCCCGCCGCTTGCCGAACCGAAGCCCAACCCTCCTCGTCCTCGCTCTTATCCGAAACCTCCCTTTTCCTGATTTGGCAAATTAAAACTGTCATCAATCGCTCCCTGCTAATCGGCACGGATTAACCTGAACGAAGAGGTGATTATTATACTAACAACAAAAGCTTGGTGCCTATTCGATCTCACATGAGAAATATATTTTTATATATAATGGGGCACACCTCCTTCCCCACTGCTTCCAGTCCATATGATCCATCCATGTTCCATGGCAGCCTCCTGGTCAACTCTAGTTGGTTGGGCTCCAACGTGTGGAGACCTGAGGATCAGTGGTCTCTTTTCACATTGCTTTATCCGCTAATTGGCCAGGCTAAGAATGTTGTTGTTGTTGTTGTTGTTGTTGTGTGTGTGATGTCACGCTGGCCAAAAGGTGCGTGCCAAGGTATCCAATCGGTGCTGGTATCCGCTCATGCGTTTCTAGAAAAGTGGCAGCAGGGTTAAATCGTGCATGGTGAGTAGGTGGTCATATTAGCGTTCAAGAGGCCTCAGCCGGTGCCGGTCATGTCGATATGATAGTGTAATAAGGCCCGATCGAGTGCCCAGCGGATAGCTACGTCCCAACCTCGCCAACAGGCACAACAGTGCAAGCAGGGGTATGTTCCTCCGTTCTGCACATATGCTAATCCAGTCGCTCACTACGAATAAAAGGTTCCATAATAAAAGCTTGTGTAGAACGCAGGGGTGTTTTGGAAGAAATAGGCCGGTTTTCTTTTTTTGATAAGGCAGAAGAAATAGTTCAGTTCATGTCCCTGTAGAGAGATCAGGAGATATTCATAGTTCCAAACAGGGCTGTAACTGTGAACTGTCTGTTTTTTTTCTTTTCAATCTAATCAGGAGTCAACCCCTACTGATCTGTATATATATATATATATATATATATATATATATATAGCCTTCAAATTCGTCTAGACATTATCAGTGAGACAGTGAGACGCATATCCAGGATTTACCATGGTTCTTCACCACAGCAGGGGATCAGAAATTCAGTCTCTCTGCTGATTCAGAGATCTCATCTGACGTACGACATGTCGCTCTTGGAAACAATTAACAAAACCCCAGATCATCCCTGCCAAAAAAAAAATGACTCACACTCACACATCGAAGAGTTTCAGGTCTTCATCCATTCACCGTGGGGACTGGATGATGAGCCGGTGACACTTGAAACGTGCGTGCCCAGCAGCCCAGAGAAACCAAGACATGGCTGACGCTCTGCTAGTGTTTGAGTGCACGCCTGGTGTACATAGCATAGCATAACATGCGAGCGCATCACCTTCACATCATGCCGTTTTCTTTCTCCGAAGTAGTTAGCCGCTCATGTTTTCGGGCACGTCAGGTTTAGTGTTATCCATCTTTGAAAAACAGCAGGCCACGTTTGGCAGCCTATGATGATGCCCTGCCCTGAGCCCCTGACGCCTGGCCTCACCTGACGTGCTAATAATCAGTAAATAAACAGAGTCCACTGCCTGACGGAGCCCGCGGCAGCTGAGTTGGTTGCTTCATGCATCATAACTTCATAACAGGCAGACAAAAATGTATGGAAATTTATTCTTTTTTCCATGTTCTAGAAATCCACAGTGATGTAAACTTGAAGAATACTGCAAATTTGCACCTTCTGTTATGGCTTCTGCAATCAGCTGTGATGTAAAGTGGAGGAGAATAGGGTGCTCTGACGTGTAGCGGAGGGAGCAAAGTCGCCAGTGATCTCTTCTGTGCACCAGGTTTTGCTCGTGCTGTGTGAGAGAAGCAAAGAGACTACAGCTCGCAACTAGTTGATTGACTCTTCAGGGCAAATACGACAGGTAGAAGAAAGCAGCAGCATTAATTATCGCCTTGAACTGAAAATATTGTGAAGCAGCGTGACATTACGGTGAAAGCACCATCGTTATCATCTGAGATTATCATCAACCGAAATGACACAGCCAGACCGACTAGGAGAAACCATGGTGTCATCCTGTTTATAAATATATAGTGCCCAGATGCGTAAGATTCAGCCAGATAAAACCGGCTCCAAGTGATACCGTGGAATCAATCACAGCACCGCTGAAGAAGTAAGCAAAAGACGGAAAAAAAACCACCCTATTCCTCATCATTTTTTTTAAGTAAGCAAAAGACGCAAAAACAGACCATCCTATTCCTCATCAACAAATTAGACGAACATTCTCAGGCTGCAAAACTTAGAATCCCACAGCCCACAGGCCCCGGCCCAGGCCCAAGAGAATGCATGAGTCATGACAAGGAATCATCAAGTAGAAAACGTTTGAACTATTACTGTCCAGATGACACAGTAGACGAAATTGAAAATTTCCATAGAAGGCATGTAGATGAGCACATTACATCATTTGTGCCACAGGCACCTGAGCATAGTTTCACCTAAAGATCTAGCATCCTTCTAAAACAGTTAAGATGGTGCTATGGAACATAAAAACCAGGCACACAGTGTTGAAGGGAGGCATAGCACAAGACAGGAATTAGGTGTCCTTCGGGGCTCCCTTCTTTGCAGCCTCCGCTGCAGCCTTCTCTGCCTCAATCTCGGCAACATATTCATCAATCTCAGCCTCCTCGAGTTCCCGGAGACCATCCTTCTTTGTCATCACTGCAACCTCGATGTTCTTCCCACCACTTTCAACAACCTAACAGGATTGCCATTCTGTCAATATCACGGAACTAAAGAAACAAGTCGTAGCATAATGACAAAAGAAATATTAACAAATTTTGAAGAAAGATCAACAAGCTCCCCTGAGAGGTTCCTCGCTGCAAAAGAATTCTTGTATTCAAAAAATTGACACAGAGAGTAAATACCATCCCACTAAAGACTAAAGAGTAGGGATTTGAAAATGTTCTAACCATAGAATACTATAATCAGTCATCATGAACTAGCGTAATTTCATGGCCTGGTGTAGACACTATCAATATTACACAGTTCAACCCACAACTTCATATGCATAAGAGCACTTGACGGAGTACGTTTACAAATCTTCATTTGTACAAGCTGTGGAAGCACAGCAATGTTCACCGTCCTAGCATACTGAAAACTTTTTTACACCTACCAATTGACAGCCTTATGGAGATTTCAGGCCCCCCACTTACCCTACCATTTTAAATGGTGTAAAATTATAAATCATAGTTTGGTATTTTGAATAGGTCCTGAATGAGGTTTTCTTTTACCATGCAGGGAGTGGACCAATTGGGTAACAGTCCATCCTTTGCCTAAACAAAGGGAATTTCCTAACTTTTTCAATAAAAATCTAGAATGGTGTAGTCCGAATTAAGTTTACTTTTAACTGTCAAAAGATGGAAGTATTGAGAAAAAAAATCTTTGACAAGAGAGGGAGCTGAATGTGCTGATAGGGGCAAGATAGATATCAGGGGGGAGCTGAATTGGTCCCAGGGGGCAGCAGGTACATATCAGGGAGGCGCTAAAATCACCTTAGTACACACCCAATGCTAATTATAATAATCCGACATCATTTGCTATCTAATTTGCAAATTATGGTGAGTAGGACAAACACAAGCTGATACAGAGGAAATCCATAAGTCCGCAGTTGCCGTGAACATTTATCACAGATGCAAAATATCCTATGCACTTCAGTACAGATGAAAAATCTAGTGCAACATCACTCAGTTCTTCCATGTTTTTACCTAGTTTTTGATAGGAGGTACTGTAATGGATATGATTCCAGTTTTGCGTTAAGTTTGCTTTTTTGTATGATCTAATGAAAACATAATCTGCACATTTTTTTAAAAAGAAAACCAGGCATTACTAGCTAATATCTTATTGGCCATGTATAAAATACCTGAAGCAAAGTCAATGCCTTAAGAATGACAAATCCAGAGATACCTCAAGCAACTCATGCTCAATAAACAACTCAAGTCAGGAATAGATTTATCATTTGTTAAACTATTGCTCCAAGAGCTTGTTATGATTCCCAGCACCAAACATAATAAAGAGTAAATTGCACGGCCGGTCCTTAAAGTATTGCGTGGTTTTCATCCAGGTCCCCAAACTATGAAATCGCACGTCTAGCTCCCAGATGTATTTAAGTGATTTCATCTAGGTCCTCAAACTACGAAATCGCACATCTAACTCCCTAATGTATTTAAGTGATCTCATCTAGATCCAAAATACACATATAGGAGGGTTAGAAGCTGACATGATCATCCACATGAATATTATTTTAGCACATGACCCCTGATTTAAGTCCACGCGTGCAGCCACTGGCTTGCCCTTGCTCACCATCACAGCGCCCGCGATATACGACCTGGTCATGTAGGTTACAATGACGGCTGGTTACGCGAGCGAGTGTATCACCGATGACCGCAGACCAAGCCCCTCCCCTCCCATGTCTACCTCACCCTGCTCGGCAGCATAACCAGCCGCCATTGCCGCCTACATGACCAGGTCGTATGCCGCGGGCGCTGTGAT
Organism: Sorghum bicolor; assembly: GCF_000003195.3. Taxonomy (NCBI): domain Eukaryota; kingdom Viridiplantae; phylum Streptophyta; class Magnoliopsida; order Poales; family Poaceae; genus Sorghum; species Sorghum bicolor. Next base: position 66,086,985 of record NC_012871.2, on the reverse strand, counting down.
TGTGAGCAGGGGAGAGCCGGCGGCCGCACGCGTGGGCTTAAATCAGGAGTCATGTGCTTAAATCATATCCATATGGATGACTATGTCAGCTTCTAACCCTCCTTATGTGTATTTTGGACCTAGATGAGATCACTTAAATACATTAGGGAGTCAGACGTGCGATTTCGTAGTTTGGGGACCTAGATGAGATCACTTAAATACATTAGGGAGTCAGACGTGCGATTTCATAGTTTGAGGACCAAGATGAAAACCACATAATACTTTAAGGACCGGCCCTGCAATTTACTCCATAATAAAAGTGGAAACTACATGACCTGATAGGCGGTGAACAAAGATGGATACCCAGATTATAGTTGCCATGAAAACTTGTTTGGTTTACACTAGGCTTAGGCAGAAAAGTAACACATTTGGTTATCCCTGATCATGCTAATTATGCTCTACAACTGTTATATTGTAAATTCCTTAAGCAGAAAGAATAGAAACATTTGAATCAAATCAAAACATCGGCAAAACCTAGACTTCATTAGATTTATAGCATGTTGTGTAAATTGCAGGAAATTTAAATTTAAAACTCAATTTATTTAAGATATACCTCTAAAAGTGCACGGATAGCAAGCTTGATGGTCTCCTTGCCGGAGGTCTCCTTGTAGTTCTTCTCCAGAAACTCACGCATAGAGTTGGAGTTCCTTCCCGTGGCGTTGGCCTTCCAAGCAGAGAAGGTACCGGATGGGTCGGTCTGGTACAGCGCCGGCTTGTCGGTGTAGGGGTCGAAGCCGACAATGAGAGTGGAGAGGCCGAAGGGGCGGACTCCACCACTCTGTGTATACTTCTGCTGCAGCCCAGCGATGTAGCGGGTGATGTACTCAACGGTGACGGGGTCCTCGACGGTGAGTCGGTGGCTCTGGCACTCGACCCGCGCGCGGTTGATGAGAACGCGCGCGTCCGCCTTCAGCCCCGCGCACGCCAGCGCGATGTGGGTGTCGAGGCACGCGATCTTGCGCACGGACCTGGGGAGACAGAAATTCGGGCCAGAGATATGAGTTTGAGGCGGGGATCGCGAGATCTGGTACGAGGATCGAAGGGAGGGTTTGCTACCTGGAGTCCTGGAGCTTGGGGGTGGACTTCTTCTCGACGCCGAGGACGACGGTGTCCGTGCCGCGGACGCCGACGGCGGCGTTTCCCTTGCGGACGGCCTCGAGGGCGTACTCGACCTGGAAGAGGTGGCCGTCGGGGGAGAAGACGGTGATCGCGCGGTCGTAGCGGGCCATCGTGCTGGCGTCGCCGGCGGTTAGGGTTTGAGCTTGCTTCCCCCGGCCGGCGGTGGTGGTCGTGCCTTTGCTGGTTTGCTGTGTGTATCTGGGCCTTTTCTTGTTCAGCGGGCTTAGGGGAAGGAAAAGGGTCTGTTTCTACTTGGTCTTCGTGTTTCTTTCGGGTTTGTGTCCGTCTTGCCTGCGGTTTGGTGGGCTGGGCTGGGCTGGTAAGTGGCTGTGAAAGGCCGTGCTTTAAGCCAGGGCAAAATATCGGTGGGCGCAACTCACCTTTTTTTTTTTTGGAGCGACTTGATTAGGGGTAGAGAAGAGAGGAGCAAGCCCAGTAGTGGCATGGGTATGGATGCAAGTTGGGGCAGGCCATGGCGCCAACCCACTGGGCTGCTCCGCTGCTAACATGCTGGACTGCCATGACAGACCATTTAGAGTGGGTTGAACTGCCGAACCCACATATTCCCAGCGGCAAACCCGCAACCCACATACATTGTTGCTGTGACGTTGTCTGCCTGGTACGACGGCATCGCGGAGGGTGCGGGTGTGGCTTGGGCAGCCGATGTGGATGGGGGCGGTGTGCTTCTGCGACTGCAAGGAGGAGGCAGTGAAGTTGAGGTAGGCAGCATAACCGCAGAGGGCAAACTCGACGATATCGGTGGTGCTTGGTACGTCTTCACTTTGAACGCCATGTCCATGGATGCGTCAAGCAAGCACATCAAGCGGCGGGAAGAGCGATAAGCCGTCGTGCCGGCCATCGATATGTCCCAGCTCTTCACCGGCGAACTCAAAAGAACATCTGGTACTCCTCCCACGCCTCGGCCACCTCCGTCTCTCGTTGGATGGTGCTGAGGAGTCATACCTAAGACAAATGAGCAACTCCTGTGGCTCTTCCTTGATCATCATGTTCCTCTTCTTGACGACAGGCACCGAAAGCACGGACACACTGGCGCCATGGTCATCTTGTGGCAAAAGAAGCCCCGATGTCCGAGCTCCACAGGCGCAGGAAGATGTCTGTGGGATTGGAGTAGACCTTTGAGTCAACGGTGGAGGACAAGGAGTTCTTGCGTTGTGGCACTTTACTGGCTATCACTCTAACCCACGGACAGAGAGCGGCAAGACGTGGGCTTCGGCTGCAACCCGCATAACAGTTGCAATTGATGTGGACGTGGGGTGGGTTGCTCAACGCCGCCCCACTTTCATCCTTAGGCGTGGGATGGTGTTGGACCGTTGGGGCCTTTAGGGTAGGGCAAAGGATATTTTGGTAGGCTATATGGACCCAGAGCAAATGGACTGTAAATAGAGACATGGGGAAGAGGGACTGAGAACCATCCCCCGTCCCCCCTCGCCACATATGGAATGAATCATTCCCTGTTTTCTTCCCCATGGAACAAAAAAAATTCCATCCCACCTAGCTAGGAAATCAAAGATTGGATTGCTTTCTATCCCTAAGCATGGTGTCGTGACTAGTTTCAGAAAATAGAATAAACTTAGCTAGCTCAACCGAACATGGAGATGAGCTTGATGAGTCAATTAATAGTTGAAAATCATATACACTTAGAAATACATATAACCAATTAGATCGAGTGGGAAACATGGATCAAAAGTAAGAACTAATGAGAGAGCAAAACAAAGTGGAGATACAAATATTTGTCCATCTAGAATTCTAGTTCACCATAGTTTCCTACGTTTCCATTGATATTTTTCAAAACAAGATGGATATCTTTTATTTGGTTTTCTCGCTTCACTAGTTTGATATTTCCCCTACAAAGCCAAGATCCAAGCCTTGACAAACTTCTCATGTCACATTAGATGGATGCCCTTCGAGCAATATCTAACTGTCTATGAGACTGTACCTTAAGATGCTTCATTAGTTGCATGACGCATCCACTGCTTAATCCTTAGCGCATATAATATCTCGTTGTGGATGCATGTGCCTTTGCATGCCCACAGTGGCTACCTTCATAGTATGGCGTCATCACGATCATTGGTGTCACGAGATTTGGTTTGCCATGTCATCATCTATCATACTACTCAATATTAGGAGTGGGTCCAATATTTCGAAAATGGATATTTAGAATTTCAAAGTGAAACCCCTTCATGTTTTAGAATTAAAAAATGCAAACCAATCTAGACACAATGACATATATGGCTTTCTTGTAATTGATGCTCACTATATTGTTTTATTATGAAAGTTAATTGATGAACAATCACGACCATGACCATTTCAACAATTTGCTTGAGTCTCTTAGAGCGTCTCCAATAGTTTGCTAAAATCCACTTGGTAAATCTTGTGATTTGGCAACTTGCTAAAACATATACCAAGTGAAAAAGTAGAGTATCTCCAATAGTTTGCTATTTTAACTTGGTAAAATTTAAAAAGTAGGCTCATATTCTACTGGATCCATCTGTATATGGGTCTGTCCATTGGATTTATATTTTATGAATCAGAGTACGGTACATGATGCATGATGAAATATTGCTCCTGCTCACATCATGATGGGTCATGATGCATGATGAAGCATATATGCATGATGCATGGTGGATACATGACCCATGATGGGAAGCACAGGTGCTGCAACCAGCATGATGGGAAGCACCGTCAAGAGTCACATCAATAGACCGAGCACACGAAGCACTGCATCAACGCATGCAGGTCATGGCATCATGGCAACACAGGAGCGGCAGAGCAGCATAACAGCAGCAGCCAGAGCAGCAGAACAACAGCGGCAGCAGCAGCTGCACAGCCCCTGTGCGGCGGATGCGCGAGGGATACACGCACGGATAAATGCGCGTGCGGAGGCCGAAAATAGCAACTTGCTAAATTATAGCAAGTAGGAGTAGTTTATAAAACTGTTGGAGATGCTCTAAGGATTTGACCAACTCAGCCAAAAATGTTGCTTTGCAGTATGCAGATGGGGGCCTTTTAAAAATGATGGATTGATGGGCTAAGGCGATGGAGGAAAGAAATCTACTAGGCTAGCAAACTTTTTTCCCCCACGAATATACAAATTATAGAATGTTTTTAGATAATGGTACGAAACATACACTATATATACTTAATTTCTACAAAACCTAACGAGTAATCAACTGTATCCCAAGAATTGAGTTTGGTCCATCCCTGGCCCACATGGGTGTGTCACAAAGTGTCACGGATACCATCACTTCATAGGGGTGTAGTGTAAGTGCCAATGATAATATAATTTCGTGAAAGATTCTCCATATATATATATATATATATATATATATATATATATATATATATATATATATATATATATATATATATATATATATATATATATATATATATATATAGGGAATTTCCCTTCTACACGTATATCTACTCCGGCTTGTTAGTCCACGACGCGATGCACGCCGTCTGGAGCTAACGGGTCGATGACATCCATGCTTATTGGATCACACCGTCGTTACCCATTAGGAACATATGTATATACGGTCATCATCCAGCCCCGTCGCCGCTCAGCCATCGGGAGATCCGAAATTAGCGGATTTTGTCACCGCCGTCCTCATGCTTTCTTGCTTCGCCACCGCCAAGGTCGCTCCTGGAGCCGTCTCCCTCCTCCATCCTCTCAACCAGCACGGACGACGCCGGCGTAGCCCGCCCAATGGTGATGGCCCCCCATGGTCGAGAGGCCCACCCAACAACAAGCCGACTATGACATCCCCTAGCGGCGGCGACCAGGAAAATCGTGAAGAACACAGATCCAGGTTTGGTTGAGAGTCCTAATCTATCCTGTTATTATCGATTTGTTTATTCCAATCAAATCCCTTTGCAGCTTGTAGATCCGGCACAGTTGATTCCATTAATCTAGCTGTTATCGCATTGAGGCGTTTATGTCCCTTCTAAAGTTCTGGTGGCGGCGGGCTTTGCTTCTCATACTTGTCGTCGACAAATATGCATATTACCGGTTTGTAATATTGTTTTTTCCCTTGCGTCAGAACTCATGGATATGATTTTATCTATTCCGTTCTAGGCTATAGTTCTACCTGGAGAAGATCACTTGGCAAATATACTGTTTTTAGATTAGAGTATCACCTGATACCTAGATTCGTGAATGTAACATTACTTTCAGACAGATAAATCTTATTCGTAAATGTAACATTACTTCTCAGACAGATAAATATTTCAAGGTGTTTGATGCTTCGAGAGAATGCCGGACAGGATGACAGAGCATGATTTACTCCACATAATTATTTGTAGCAGTGTCACTCGATACTTTTAGATTAGATCGAGTTCTAGTAAAATATTATATTTTCCTTTTGTTAGATACTCAATAGTAGCATACAGTTACATTCCTTGCATGTTTGTACTCAATATTACCACGTACACATTTCATCAATAATGTATGTCGAAAAGGTATATACATATACTCATTTATCAACAAAAGTAAAAACACATAGTACTAGCATATACTTTTCTTATAGCACATGTATGCAAATATACTCATTTTTATCATAAAAAGTATCTATTCTTACATTCAAAAGCAGTATGCAGATATACTCATTTTTTTAAAAAAAAGAATGTATCCACTCATACTTTCAAAGCAGTATATATTCATACGTACTACCAATAAACAACACACCATATATATAATCATAAATAAATTAAAAAAAGTATGCAGTCTTGCACACCGTACGTGCGTACCAAAAAGTAGTATGTATTTGTCAAAATAGTAAAATGGTATATACGCATACTCTCTTATACGAAGAAAAGTATATGTATATATACTCAACCATCTTAGAAGTATGTACATGTACTAACATATATATATATATACATGTCCAAATATGTCTATATATATGGTCTCCGCTAATTAATATATAGTTATCCGACCAGATGCATCTCAGATAATTAATAAATAATATTCACGTGTATACCAACAAGTACCCATATATACGCGTGCATGTGGAATACTTTGTGCTTGCAAACGACAAAAACAATTGGGTTCTACCCAAACCCGTTACGAGAGCTTAACGGCGGGCCGCACCCTCTCCGTTTCCTATCCGACGTTTCTTGTTTCAGAACTGGTTGGACGACTCTCCCGTGCATGTACTCGCAGGTACGAGTACATACACGCACGAGTAGAAGAAATGTGTCATATATATATATATATATATATATATATATATATATATTCATAAGCTCTACATATTTTGTATCAGTGTCTTGTGTTTCGATTTATCTTTACAATTTTCTTAGAAGCCTTGTGTTTTTTTAGGTTTAAAAATCGTATCAGGACTTTATCGGATTTTTAACTTCAAAATTATGAAACCACATTACAACTATTTCAAACCTAGATACCTAATTTAAATGATTTCAAAGTTGTGGAGGTATGAGGTAAGATATTCGAGTTAGGGCTTGTACAACGCTGGGCGCTTATGATCAGGTATTGGCCGTTAAATAGCTTTTTTTGCCACGGTGGAGTCCTGAGCGGGCGCTTAAAAATAGATTCACCACTCCGTGAAGCATCAACGCCTGGACCGGCTCCGATACTGGTGTTTGCATGCAACGTAACAGTCGGAACTTAAGCGCCTTCAAATACGTGTTGCGTTGTAGATTAAGGTTATAAAGAAACGCTTAGTTACAAAAGTATTTTTCTCTTTCTATCTAAGCGCCTTTTGCATTGTACGTGGTGTGAAAGTGAAACTGAATGCTCGCAAGGTAGAAAGTGTGTCCCCCTCTGGCCCTCCCCGGCATGCTTAACAAAGCCACGGAGTTGCACATGAACAAAAGGGTGAGCGGCCCAAACTTAGACATTGTTTGGATCAAATTCTAATAATGATTTTAGATAGTAATTTAGAATATGGACTATATAGATAAAAAACATGAAGAATGTTTGAATCTTATTCTCAATTAGATTATTGACTTTATATTATTCGAGAAAAAATATTAACTTTATATAGTGAGAAATCAAAGCATTTGAATTTTATTTTTCATTTTTCTGCCTCATTCTCCTTTCCGCTAGGAGATAACAGGGCTGCAGTAACGTGAGCCTCACGGTCCAAGCTGACGAGTCCCGACTCACGAGTGACGATTGTGGGAGGATTCCTTCATCATTCACAACGTGGACGTGCACGTGGGCCTGGCAGAACGATCCATCGAGGCTGTTGGGCTACATGTCGTTTCGCCCACGTCTATTGGGTGGCCCGGTCGGTAGGTGCCACGCCTCACGTCGCGTCGTACTGCAAAATACGTACTCCTACGTCCTTTTCGTCGGACTCAGTTTAGTTTTTTAACTAAAAACTTTACGCCCGTCTTATAAAATCTTTGACACATATATGAAACATTAAAGACAGACAAAAAAAACTAATTATATTTTTTAATTATAAATTATAAGACGAATCTTCTAAATCTAATTAATTCTTTTTTTATTAGTATAAAAAATCCCTTCTAAATATTTTTGGATATATCCAATGTGATATATAAAAAATTTTATTTGACAAACTAAACATGGCTATATATACCATAGCAATTTTTTTTCGTGAACTAAACACGTGGCTATATATACTACAGGGGGGTGGTGGGGTGCTGGTGTGGTCATACTCAGTGCGGTCGTGTGCCTGCGGTAGACGTGCACGGTGCAAGGCTATGGCTATCCAATCGAACGCGAGACGAGTGGCTCACAAGGTAGGCGTCGCACTCATGCCCTAGCTGCTTGCTGCATGTACACAGCAATGAATAACGTGCTCAAACGAATGGCGGCTTCTGTGGAAGTATCTTTAGACGCAGTAGCAATAATCCGAGCAGCTCGGCACTGACTGAAATTGTTTCTAGGAGATCAAAATTAAGGTCGATCATCCACCACTGCATAATTTATCGTCACCACCGCTAATTTTATCGTCGGTTTGCTCTAAGCCGTTTTGGCTGCCGGTTCGTGTTGTTATGAACCGTTAGCCATTGGTTCGTATTACGAACAGTTAGTGAAAATGGAGACAATTATCATTAGCGGTTCGTGTTACAAACCGCTGGAGATAGTCCATCATCATTGTTGATCTGGGTTACTTTCTGATGATGAAATCATTTTTGCCGTTTGGCTTATGTGTTAGCGGTGATGACTATATGTTGCAGTATAATAAAACTAATATTTTTCTCAGATTGAGTTGGATGGAAACGAACTTCATATTAGAGTTGTAAGTTTCGATAAGGTCTACAACTTCTACTTGTTGAATTTTCAATTTTAAACCATTTATAGTCCCAAAATATTGTCTGAAGTTCACATTTATCAAAATTCAGATTTTTCGAATTGTCCAAACGGCCTCAGATGAAAAAGTGATGAGATTTACAGCTTTGTAGTTAACCCACTTTTTTATTAGAAATTATTGTGGTCCCAAATTTATATTTGGAGTTTTAACATTATGAAATTTTCAGAAAAAATTCAAACGTCCTCAAACGGAAAATTGACCAAAACCAAAATTGTATACTCGATGATAATAACTTTGTAGTTGATAATTTTTCTTATTTAAAATTATTTAAGGTCCTAAAAGTATAACGCGTTTTGAAATTCAAATGTTAAACAATCTCGGATGATGAAACGACCAATGCCAAAGTTGTAAATTTCGATGAGAAATACAATTTTGTAGTAGTGATATCTCATGTAAATTAAAAGACACAATACATATGCAAGAATAGCCTCCCATCACTCAAAATGCACAATAGTGTTTCAAAAAGAATGCTTTAGTATAATTGGTGGCTTGCTTGGTTTGTGTTTTGAGAGCTTTCTAAGAGCTTTTATTCGTCACCTGTTGACTAGAGGTGTAAGACCTTCTCCAGAGGTGTGGGTTCGATACTTTGATGTATGGCAAAAAGTCTACCGAATAGGATGGATTTGGTTATTGCCTCTCCCTTTTTTTTCAACATATATATCAAACGCTTGTGCAGGGCCTAGGCCAGATAAAAATTATCCTCTCTCTTGATAAAAGAATTCGTGCAGCCCTCTGGTAAATAACATTTCCTTGTACACTGGTTGTTTAATGAGTATATATGCACCTTATCCTAGTTTAATTGGATTGGGTTCGTGCCTAAAGACTAAAGAGCATGCATGCATGGTTCGATTGCCCTGCGATGTAAGGCATCGTTTCCTCAGCTGACAACTCATGCATCACAAGATCGATCTGAGTTCTGAGAAGGCCACTGGTGAAGGCATAATAATAAGCTAGGATTAATTGGTTGAGTGATCAATATATAACTCATGTAGATGCCGGAATACTGTATACCCACGTTAAATTTGCTGTGGGGTTCTCTCCAAAACTAAATGTTTGCAATGGATGATTATTTTCATCAACCATTGTACTGTACCACATGCTTGCACTTATATTATTGCAATGGATGAGAGAGGAGCACAACACGTAGAGCCCACAAATATTAGTGAAGCGCGGAGATAACGAATTTTTACGTACAACTACATGAACACACCTTATGCTTGATAAACATATGAAGAAATCTATAAATCTAGTTATATAGAAAATATAAAGCTGTCTCCACATTCCTCCAACCATACACAAAATAGGTCTGCTTCACATTGATAACGACAAGGCACAATTGACTGCTAAGTACTGCATGGGTTCTCTCAATCATACGGTCTTGTTTGGATGTTGTCGGATTTACCTCAATCCACGTGTGTTGGTGTGGATTTGGGTGGAATTTAGCTGAAGTTCCACTCCAATCCACCCCAACACATGTGGATTGATACGAATCCGACTACATCCAAACAAGGCCTACAGAGTGTTTTTTTGCCCCACAGGTCTCGGGTTTGCGACCGGATCGGATCATGTGCGAGAGCAGGTTTTAGAGCAAGCCTAATATAATTTATTTATAAGGTAAGCCAAGTCTGGTGGTCCACGAGCCCTCGCGCATGCGATGCAAGGTCGAGTTCAAGTTTAGCTGCAGCACCAGACTTGTATTACATTTTCAGTTTTTATTTGATTGAGTTCGATATTTTCTTTTTTTTTATTCAGATTTAGAACGATTTGATTTGATATCTGATTCTGATTTCGTGGAGTTGAGTAAAAAAAATCCAGGGACGAGCTGAGCAGGGTGAGCCGACGATACCGGCGCGGCCGGCCTCTTTTGTATTATTTTTTAGGTGTAGAATAGAGATAAAATGTGGTGCGGACGCGCTCTCGTCTGCCTATAAGTAGCCACGCGATGGAGGCCATGCTCATCGGTGCCATTCGTGGTAGATCGCGAGTCGCGCTCGTCTCGTGAGAGCTAGCGAGGGCCGGGGTGCATTCCATTTCCATATGGCTTCCTCCAGGATCCCACTCCTGTGCCTCCTTGGCTTGCTGCTAGTAGCTTCTCCCGCAATTGCTGATGACTCCTCCGGTATCTACTACCAGCTTGCTCTTCTGGTACGCACGGGGAGCTTAGCTATTTCCTTCAGTCACTATGTGTATTTTGTACTAGCTACTGTTAGTATCATTAATTGAGATATATAGGTCTTACTATATATCAGGTTAATTCAGTTATAATGGCATGAAAAAAACAGGCAAGAACCTATATATGATCCTAAAATTTGTGTGTCCTGCTAACTATTATAGAAGGCTAAACCCTGCATGGATTATGGATATGTGCACGGATGTCGTTCTCATTATTAATTAATCTGCAGATCAAAATGTAATATGTAATATGCATGAGTCTATATACAATAACAAGTGAAATGAACAACTCCGGAGACGACGATACATGTGGAACCCATAAGCAGATTTCTCATGGACCACTGGCCCGTTTTTCCTGAGTTTTGGACGATAATTTGATTGGTGAGAGGCAAATTATCGCACTGGCCTTGTCATCACACATATATATAGGCATGGACGTATGTACGAGGAGAGAACGACACACTGTACAATCTTGCAGGAACTTGTTTTATTTTTTTTTTATTTTGTTTTAGTTTTCGTTAATAAAATGGCTGAACGTAATTCCCTGATCAACTCTATTTTGCGCATGGATGGTGTGCTCGATCATGGACGTACGCACGCACGCAGTGGCCAGGAGCATACTGCGAGCAGACCAACGCTGGATGCTGCAAGCCGACGACCGGCGTCTCGCCGGCGCGCGACTTCTACATAACGGGCCTCACCGTCTACAACGCGACCACCAACGCTGCACTGACGGAATGCAGCAATCAAGCTCCTTACAACCCTAACCTGGTACGTCCGTAGACTCTCGCTCCAGCTCGATCGCCATATATATGCACATCTAGTGTTGTCGTCGTAGGTGTGACACCGTAGTACCTTTAATGTGTGTGTGTGTCTGTGTGCAATGTCCATCTCGACAGATTACCGGCATCGGCCTGGAGCAGTACTGGATCAACATCAAGTGCCCCGCCAACAACGGCCAGAGAAGCTGGAAGAACGCCTGGAAGAAGGCCGGCGCCTGCTCCGGCCTCGACGAGAAAGCCTACTTCGAGAAGGCCCTCTCCTTCCGTAGCAAGATCAACCCCCTCGTTCGCCTAAAACAAAATGGTAAACTGAGCATGTTCGCTTGTTTAAATAAAGTCATGGCTAAAAGCATTGTTCGCTGATTTATTTGCGGCTTATAAAGTGAACGGATTCAGAGCTGAGTAGCTTGCTGTATCTATGTTACGAGAGCTGATGCTGGCCCATATATATGCATGGATCTTTTGCTGCAGGTATCGAGGATGACTTCGAGCTCTACGGGTTGAAGGCGATCAAGAAGGTGTTCAAGAGCGGGATCAACGCGGAGCCGGTGATCCAGTGCAGCAAGGGGCCCTTCGACAAGTACATGCTGTACCAGCTCTACTTCTGCGCGAACGGCAACGGGACGTTCATCGACTGCCCCGCGCCGGCCAAGTACACCTGCTCCAATTCCGTCCTCTTCCACCCCTACAAGAAGTGGATGCTCAAGCAGCAGCTCAGCGACGAGTCCGCCGACTTCTACGATTCAGCCGACCCTTTCGTGCTGCCTGGCCTCGCCATGGACAACTGATCTCTGATGCGATCGTCGATCCCTCTGCATTTTCGTGAGTTTGCGTTTCGTCGTTGCCGGATCGAGCCACCGCCCGCCGACGATCCATCATCCATGATCTACCTAGCTCGTCTTTAATTTCGTCAGTTTTTGCGTGCGTTCAGTGACGTGCGTATGGAATAATAATGTTTTCTGCCTTGATCCTCACTCGCTCGATCTGGGCAATGCACGGTGATGCCCAGCGAATAAGTGTGGCGGCTTTGTTTATTCGACCTTTTTTCCACCTGTATATTAAGGAAATAAACCTTGAGAGCTACCCGGTGGCCTTTCCAATCGTCTATTCTATTTCTATTTCCTAATATTAAAGAGCGAAATGTTTCTTTGTTCATAATCATTCGTTGGGGATCCATGGAATCAATGTCGCTCTCCTGTGCCTATACATGTAAGAGTAGTGTAATACGAGTAAGAGAAGTGTATTAGTCCAATTCCAAAAGAATTGAAATACAAATTGTTTCCATGGTCCACCACTCTCTCACATGTCCATACACAAGTCAAGTGTTCGGGCGTGGTGTGAGTTTGATCCCAAGACGAAATAAAACACGTGACATGATGGATCTCAATAAATCTCTAACCTCTCGTACTCATACCAGTTAGAGCAACACGTGCAAACATAGTACGAAGTCGGAGTTCAATTCCTAGATGAATGGAAACATATGGCTATCTCGAAGCCACAAGTTGTCTCAGCAGCCACGCAACAAGTTGAAGATCTTGTTGCAACACAAATATATGTTTGCTAGTTAAAAAAAGAGAGAAAACCTACACAAATATTAGACTCTTAGTATGGTACCTACATGATATAATATATAGTTACACTAGTAAGTAAGTTAATCTAAATTTTCCATGGGTAATTTAATTAATAGGGCAATCCTAATTGCTGGCCAGCCAAAACAATCGATGATAAGGAATAAGGGGGTATAGTACCTGAGTAGAAGTAGATTTATGACAAGGTACTATGTTTCACCATATGATCTGGTGCGCCCGTGGATCCTACTACTGTAATTTTAACCGAGGTGGGCAAGTGATCCGCCTCTCACAAAAGGTCAAGGTTAATCCGATGATGGTGAACATCGGTTATGTGTCAAGTAGCCAAATTGTATGATCCAATGGTGTCGATCTAACCCACAGTGGGTCATTTGATGAGGCATATTTTGGCATATTCCTCGTGACTGTTAGGAAACTTACCCATATAGGATCACCATATGATCTAGTGCACCTGGATAGAGCACAATGGATCATCCAACTGGGCCTTCACACCTTATATGTGTGCATTCTCTAAATTATTTTTGTGATGCTCTTTCACCCTAGCCCCCAGGTGCGGCACACGTATAGAGGGAGTTTATGAAGGATTTGGGAGCCATCCAAGTCAATATTGCAAGCTGCGAGAGTGTACTTAGTGTTCTTGGCTTGGTTTTCATTAAGGTGCTACTAAAGGTTTGTTACTCTTGGTGAACACCTAGATGTCCCAATGAAGGACTAAGTGACCTTGTGGGAAGGCTCCTATTGGTTTGCTCAGTTTGAAACCTGGCAATCCGGAGAGTAGAATGGGTATTGACTAGTGAAGACTTAAACTTCATGACTTAAGGGAGCGTAATCGAGTCTTTGCGACTCATTGGTGCTCCAATGCGAATTAGGGGGTAGTGGCAACTACCCGATACCGCACGAAAAAATTGGTTGTCTCTTTGCTCTCTTTTATTCTTTTATTTTTTTCATATGAGGTTGAATGAAGACAAACTTTAAAATTGCAAATCTAAAACTATGTAGTTGACATGACCTAAAACTATGTCATTGATGATTTTTATATTTGAAATCATTTAAGAATCCAAATATAAGTTTTAAGTTCTTAGATCTTATAATTCAAATTTAGAATTTTTCAGGTGGCCTCATATGGAGACACAAGTGCTCAACAAGAGTTTTTCATTTGAGATGGTTTTGGAAAATATTGTGTGTCATATATAGTGCAAGAAGATGAGTTATGTGAGTCCCGCTGAAACAAGAAATCCTTTGATGGCAATGAGACGATCGATGAGCTTCACAATGTGAAACAGATGTTTAAAGTAGTGATGAATCAACTTAGAATTATGTTTGGAAAGGGCACAAGAAGTGTACGCGCACCGGCTAGTTCTATGTGGATTAAAATGCTTTGGTGTTACAAAAACTGTCTTATAGTTTTATGGTTGAAGTAATATGGAGGTTCCATAATTGAAAGCCTTTTCACTGTCATGGCGCGAACGGGCTCAAATGACTTGGCTATTGCATGAGTAGCATGGCAACAAATGCTTTGCAATTGCAAACTCAAAGCATGACGAGTAAGGCCTTGTTTAGTTCCAAAAAATTTTGCAAAACAGGCACTATAGCACTTTCGTTTGTATTTGACAAATATTGTCCAATCATGGACTAACTAGGCTTAAAAGATTCGTCTCGTCAATTCCGACCAAGTTATGCAATTAGTTTTTATTTTCGTCTATATTTAATACTCCATGTATGCGTCTAAAGATTCGATGTGACGGAGAATCTGAAAAATTTTGCAAAATTTTTTGAGAACTAAACAAGGCCTAAGAGTGAGAGACGATGACCAAAGGCAGGGATGAGGGATGAACGAACATGGAAAAAGGATAGAAGTGAGGTGATGGACGGCCAAGAGTGAAAAATGAATGAAAGAAAGAAATTTTGATTCTTTCTTCAATATATAAGACGCGAGCATATATTGCTAGAATTATGTAAACAGTCCAAACAGCGTGTACTGATCGAGAAACCGTACTATGCGTCGTGGCATGGCTTGTCACCTTGTTCGGCGGCGATATCCTAGCTAGAGACCGACTCCGGCCGATCGATCCGATCGACGTGCGTGGCTGGCCGGCCGGTCGCAGGACGATCGATCGTTGGGCGTGCCCAGCCGTGCCCACGCCCACGCCCACGTACGTACGCAGACTGAATTATTATTGTCCTCCCCCTTCCGCTACTGACAGGGTTGCTGTTGCACAGCGTCGAGTATAATTTGTCAGATGCATGCGGGTGGGCCGGGCGCCGCCGCGTCGTCGTCGACGCATATGCATGCTAGCTGCGACGAGTCGATCGTGCGCGTCCACGGACGCACCTTTCATTATCGTTTCACGCCCTAGCTAGCTAGCTGCTTGTGCTATAACCAGCTGGTCCTCTCGTGTCCTCTTGTCTCGATCGATCGCGTGCCTGACCCTGATGTCCTCTCCGGCGCGGCCCGGCCCCCTGCTAGCTCGTGTCTCGTCTCGTGTAGTCAAAAAAGAAAAAAAAAAAAAAGGCTCGTGTCTCGTGTGCACTTGCATGCAGCAGAGCTCGCTGCGCGCTCCTCCCTCCGCACAATTGGAGAGCAGATCAGGACGACAACGACGACACGCACGTTAATTATCGACGAGGAGACTCGAATGACGAAATGCCTCGTCTCATACGGATACGGTGGTGTGGTATAGCTACACGTGCTAGATATATAGGCTAGCTAGTAGGAACCACACAGTGAGACGATGATGTCCGGTTTGTCCGCGCTCTTTTCGTTCGGCCACTTGTGTACGTATACACGCATGGAGACGTACGCTGGCGTTACGTGCCGACCAGATCGAGACGCGCGTATTATATCACGTGCATTGTAGCACGTTGCCGAATATCCTCGTCCCGTATATATATATACGACGAGTCGACGACGCACAATGCATGCGACGGGTTGGGCCCGTCTGATTGTAACACCTTATCCCTGTCGTCTGCGTCGATCAGTGGGCCGGCCCTCTGGCCGCGAGATCGGGTCCATTGTCTATCTAATAAATAAATAAATTTTTCTCTAAAAAAATAATAAATAAATAAATCCTAGAGACCTTATGTCATTTTTTTGTCCGACTAAACTTATAAAAAATACAAAAATTTATGCTGGTCATTAAATATATTATAAAATATATTTTTCATAATAAATATATTTTTCACAAGGCTGCATAGGTTTGATACAATACAATCCGATGAGTTGACCGATAGAGCATTGTATTGTACTCCTCTTATCCCTTCTAAATAGTAAGTCGTTCCATCTTTTTTAATTATTTTTTAATGACTATATTCAAATATATAACATTTATGTTCCTAGAAAATCGAGAATGACTTATAATTATAACTTAAAATGGAAGAATCAATCTCTTATCTTGTATGCTTAAGAATTACACGGGTGTTGATGTGCTTGTCTAGCTATGAAAGCCTAGATTGTCTTGATATCAATTGAGGGCTCCCTACCTTATATATTATAGTATGAAAAGTAGGGTTACAGATCCTATTCAGTTTACACTCAGGTTCCTAATCAGTTACAAGGAAACATATTGACTTACATGATGAGTTGCTCAATTGTTCTATCCATCGATTACTACCCTAAGAAAACGATCTTTAGTCCTCTAGATAACATGCACCTATTCTTTGACTGTCCTTTCTATAAGAGTTGTTGGGATAAGATTGGTATGCAGTGGAACACGCGCCTCAGTTTGTACCCCCAGGCTGGCACACGCGAGACAACAGCAAAACATCCCGTTCTTTATGGAAGTAGTGGTCATTGCCTCCTGGGAGATATGGAAGCTAAGAAATGATAAAGTGTTCAATAATGGACCAGTCCACATTGACATTTGGTTCAGAAATTTCAAAAACCAGTGCCTCTTTCAATCCCTTCGGTTCAAGGATGATCTTAGATCAGCCTTTTGTTTTTGGCTAGATGCATTTAGTTAAATTCTTGTTGTATGTTTGTGCTCTTTTTTACAAAATTTTTAAAATGAAGTGTTGTGGGGATTTCCCCCACAGTTTTTGCCTTCAAAAAAGATACTATTTCAAATGAGGTCAAAGAAAACCAAGCCGAAACCCGATGCGCCTCATCTCCCCCCTCCTTCTTGTTACACTTGCGGCAACGGGAATCTTGGATCCGCACAGATCGGTCCACCTACCACATCTCAAGATTCAACTACAAAAGTCTGATGGCACTCCATAAGCTTGGGTTCTCACGCGCAAACCTTAGAGAGATATCCAAGAGTAACAAACATGTTGAAAACTTGGCTTGATGAAGAAAAATGTGGGAACGAAGCTCAAAAGCACTCGATATTTCAATATCTTCTCATATCCTTAGCCAATTCTTGAGTGGGTTAGATGAACTTGGGATGCAAGGAGTAGTTTTAAGTTTAGAACAATAGCAAGGCTAACGAAAGGGGGTGTTATACCCAACCCTCTAGGTTTTTTTATAATAGAACCCAGCCACGCAACCCTCCAAGTTTGACAGTTATACTTTTGATACCTTCTATAAAAATGATGAGAGGGTATTCATACCAATAATGGACTTGAGTGGCAACCAAGGGAAGTGGTGAATTGGGTTAGCAAAGACCTAACTATGTGTACTATTCATTGTCTTGTGCTTTGTGTAGAGAATATTACCCTAAGGTCTATAGCACTATTCACTATTAGGCCGTAGTTTGTCCTTGCTGTCGTAATTTTGTTGGGTCATATGGTGCTCTCAATTGCATAGTGTAGAACACCACTGGATTAGATGGCATTTAATTATCCGCTAGATATTAATTCCTTGTCGTTGGACCTTCCAACACTTGCAAACTTTACACACTTCGTGATTTTAACTATATTTTTTTGTCAGTCTTTACACCACTTCTTCTATTGCATCCCTAGAACCTATTACAGCATGTCTAACACATAACCTAGTTGTAGTGCTCGTGTTGTCATCTAAATCACTACAAAACCATATATGATCGTAAATATGGACACATGATTCTTTACAACCTCTATCATCCTAGGACTATGCTAGAGGTTAGGACAAACAGTTTTTGCGATCTTATTGAACAAATTAACCAAATATTCAAGCAAAAGTATATATGATTAAACAGAGAAAAATTATTGGCGGGCCGTTACTCATTTGAGGTCGACTTGTATGGAGGATGTTGCTCATCTGCTCCGCCCATGATAATCGACCTCCTCACTATAAATACCACCTACAGGATCGCTTGAACAGGCAGCCAGCAGCAAACAGCCTTTAA
Source organism: Sorghum bicolor (assembly GCF_000003195.3). NCBI lineage: Eukaryota > Viridiplantae > Streptophyta > Magnoliopsida > Poales > Poaceae > Sorghum > Sorghum bicolor. Next base: position 66,068,692 of record NC_012871.2, on the reverse strand, counting down.
CCGTTGCCAAAATAGCAGAGATGGGAGGCCGCAGAACGATCGTGTTGAGCCTAATCCTTGGCTTACTGGCAGCTGCCAATGCGGTGCCCTTTGATTTCTTTTACCTTATCCTCATGGTATGAACCTTTTCAAATGCTTAATCTCGTGCACAAGATTAACAGTCTACTAACATATATTGCTAAATCTGATGATCGTAGACAGTTTACTTTTCTTGACTGAATCATTATCTGCAATCACAAAATTACAATTATTATTTTTTGTCTATGTAATATTTCTCTTCCATTACAAGGTCTAAGCACACTCGCGTGCCTGATGCTACATTTCAAAGTGCATTTATATGAAGCTAAATTGTCATTTTTGGATTTGTTTGTTCTACTGTAGAACCGTGTAATGTACAACAAAAGTAATAAGTTGCAGACTAGCTATTTTGATTAATATAAAAATGGTGTGTTGCCTCTAATCTTTTTACTCTCCCTGTGTGTTGGATTGACCAAGACAAATTATTGTATCCATAAACTTCGTTGTCATCATGCAACTGTATACCACTCTTTTTTATGACAGCATACGAAGAGTTGATGACCCAATAAATTAATTGTAAGCTAAAGTTTACATTTTTTTTACAACATCTCAATGTTTTTTTGAGCTTATTTGAATGTTAAAATTGGATTATTTTTGAGACGAAGAGAGTACGTTCACAGATATCAAAAGAACCTGCAGAAAAGATTACCATTGATTTTTTTTCCCTCAAGACAATCGTCAAACGGATTATTCAAATTAGAAAACCCAAATAAAGACAAGGCAAATGTGTGAATAATGGGTAGGTAATTAAAGAAAATCTTCATTTTATTATCTTGCCAAAAGTTATCTTTTCAACTACAACACCCCTATTTATATAGGTTAAAATCGACTCGATTCGGGTTGTTTTTCCGTTTTGCTATTGTTTTTTTTTGAAAGTCAACGGGAGGAGGTGTTCCCCACCTGATTTCATATATTAGCCCCAAAACAGCCTATTATATAGTTTTAGTTTTACACGGCATTTTGTACAAACGGTAATATTTGGGTGCACACTCGAGCGCAAAGTGGTTATTAGATAAATCAATTTACATTACAGAACTGGTATTTGTTGACTTCATATGTCATCTTCATGGAGAGCTTCCTAGCTAAATCCTACGTAGGCCAGTGAAATCATTAGTTGCAAGCTGCCTAGCTAAATCTATCGATGGATGGATTGCTGTGTATGCACAGTGGCCTGGAGCATACTGCGAGGACAGCGACAATGGTTGCTGCGTGCCCAAGTACGGCTACCCGGCGGAGGATTTCTTCGTCGAGTTCTTCCAAACCTTCGACGTGTCCATTAACAAGCCCATAGTCCGTTGCAGGAACGGCAGCCCCTTCGATGCTAAAAAGGTTAATTAATTAACTCACCTCTCTCACACACACTCACTCTCTGTCTAGTATATGTTAAACTTAATAAACCTGCTTAATTAATCAACCACCATGCATCGTCGATTGATGGAACACGTACGATCAGCTGGACAAGATCGAGAACAACATCAACCACTACTGGATCAGGCTCAAGTGCCCGCCAACCGACGGCGTGAACGCGTGGAAGAGCGCCTGGGACAACTACGGCGTCTGCTCAGGCCTCAAGCAGCTGGACTACTTCAAGGCGGCGCTCAGCCTCAGGAAGCAGGCCGACATCCTCGGCGCCCTCGCCGACCAGGGCATCCTGCCGGACTACAAGCTGTACAACACGGCGAGGATCAAGGCGGCGGTGGCCGCGAAGCTGGGCGTCGAGCCGGGCCTGCAGTGCCGGGACGGGCCGTTCGGCAAGAAGCAGCTGTACCAGGTCTACCTCTGCGTGGACACGGACGCCAAGACCTTCATCAAGTGCCCCAAACTGCCGGCGACGCTGAGCTGCCCGGCGTCCGTCGTCTTCCACCCGTTCTACACCTGGATGCTCAACTCCACCGCCACCTTCGACTCCAAGATCCTGCTCCCCACTCAGACCATGCTGAACTGATTACCGGATCGATCGGACTCGATTCCACAAGCGTTAGCTAGCCTGGTTTGCAATCCTCAACAGCTTAATTTAATCTGCTCTGTCAAACCGGCCGGCCGAGAGCACCATATGGATCGGTGCTTTTTTATTGTCCCCCTAAATAATAAACCATCCTGTAATGGTATATGTGTAAGATCTTCCAGATCTTTTTTTTAGTGTGTGAGCTACATGCATTTGCATATACATGTGCAAATGTAATACCAATAATGAATAAACAAGAGTGTTATGCACATGCTACGAGCTTCCTTATATATATGGCAGAATAACTTCAGACACAAGATTGTCAATCCAGGTATCAAGGTAACAAAGCTAGCTAAAGACTTTTCAGATCTCCACTTCACAACTCAAGGGATCGGAGTCAGTTCGACTGGCCATAAACTAGCTACGATATACAACATTCCAGAAGTCCTGTTGAACTGTGGCACACCATGGAGGTCAAGGAAAAAAGAAGTATATGGCCGCCTGAGTTGAAGATGGCATGGTGACAAGGAATGCAGAACAGCCTAAGCTTCCTGATCACCCCATTTCTCCTTGGGTATCTCACCAGAGTCAGTGATCACCGCCTTCTTCCTCGGCTTGCCATTGTAAGTCCCAGCACCCCCTTCAATGGCGTACACGGTATCCATTCCCTGGATCACCCTGCCAAAGACAACATGCTCCCCATCCAACCTACAAAGTTACCATTTCAGGAGCTGCAGCTTCTAAGTTGATCAGTGGTCAGACATGGTGTGTAACACAACTCACCAGCTTGTCTTGATAGTAGTTATGTAAAACTGGGATCCGTTGGAATCAAGTCCAGAATTCGCCATAGCAACAACACCTGCAAGACAGTAAAGCAGAGGTAGAGTTGGAAATGGCCAATATAATTTTTAATAATTTTGAGACAGATACCTGTCAGGAGATCAAACATAGATTCAAGATTTGGCCACACTGACTGATTGCCAACCATGTCAGGATGAAACAAATATAACCAAAGTAAAACAAAAGGAGAAGCACCATAATTTTTAAACTTGCTGCCGACAAACAACTCGGTAGGTCTCAGTACATAGTTTTCTTGAAATCAGGTGTAGCTACTTAGTGAATAAAATCAGAAACAAGACCCTGTTGTAATCTAAAAAAGATGTCATCAACTAAAAGTTGCATATTCTTTAACAGATAGCATCACTAGTGTCAAACAAAATAGTGGTGGTTTCCTTGAAAATAAATTTGTAACTAAGTACACATGAACTGAAACAAAGGCAAAGTGCAAACTGACCTGGATGTGTATGTTTCACAGTGAAATTCTCATCTGGGAAGATGCCTCCATATATAGACTCACTTCCTTTCCCGTCACCTCTAACTATGTCACCACCCTGAATCATGAAGCCAGGGATAATACGATGGAATGGTGTTCCTTTATAGTGAAGAGGTTTGCCATTGGACCCGACACCTTTTTCACCTGAAATGGTGAACAAATGGACATGAACGATCAGCTTAGGTGGGATTTTGGTGACAACAAAATAAGCCATGGAAAGAAAATACCTGTACAAAGGGCCCTAAAGTTTTCTGCAAAGTGTAGAACAAAGAAATTTAGTAGATGAACTATAATCTGTGAAGGCAATTTTATTTCATATATGTTGCAAAAAAAAATAACTTTGGCGGGATAATTGTAAGTTTGAAGCAGTGAGGTTGGTCTCAGCCAAGAAATTTTTCTTTCAAGAAAAAAAAAACCATAGGCATATATAATCGGGATCATGAAAATAGGAAGAGTGCTAACAACTACATCTTCATTAACCACACAAAACAGCACACTGATAGGAACAGAAAGGTGGAAGAAATCAATATGTATCAACTTAACTTGTTCTACTTCTTCGAACAGGGTAACTTTTAACCAAAACAATGAGGAAACTCACAAATGTATGAGTTCGTGATTATGCCACATGTCAAGAGTCTAGAACAGAAGCATAAGAAGCACCAGCCATGCATAGGAGTACACAAACTTTGAAAATCAAAATTAAAATCAATAAAAGAACATGCTGGAAAAAGAGAAGTATAATAAGAATACCAACTGTTTTTGGAACAACCTCCCCATAGAGACCAATAACAATTCTACCTGCAATTATGGGGTCGGGTCAATCAAGAATTAAGCCAACAATGTATTGAAACATGAAGAAATAATGCAAGCAATAGGTGACCAAAAGATTTCCATTAAAACACCTAACAATGTGCTGTTAATTGCAATATACCTATGTGTTGGCCATCAATTTCTACATCTAGGTAGACCCTGTGAGTAACTGCTGGTAATTGAACCTCTGCAATGCTCTGTGCAACATGAGAAAACAAATAAGATAAATCTTTTGAAATCTGTAGCATTCACCACAGTACTGTCATAGTAGTTCCCTTTTTCCTTTGATTTTCTCTAATGAAGTGCCATAATACTTACTCCGTCCCAAATTACAGACGTTTTGGCATTTCTAGATTCATAGCTTTTACTATATATCTAGACATAACATATATCTAGGTGCATAGCAAAAGCTATGAATCTAGAGAAGCCAAAACGTCTTATGATTTGGAACGGAGGGAGCAGTACATACAATGCATCTCCATTGTCTTGGGTAATAAAGAAATAAATACATATTATGCATCATTCAAAATGTCACACAACATGACTAGATCAATACACATGATAGTTCCAATGCTGGAGCCAAGCCACACGACGACACAATTCAGCAGTTAAAGATAATGGCATTGGCAAGGTAGAAAACCGAATCGCATGTATGCCTTACCACCTCCACTGCAAAAGCACCGTTGACAGGGGAACCAGCTCCTTAAAATTACTTGGGGCCTGTTTGGATCCTTGGAATTGATTTCATTCTAATAGTTACAATTTAGGCATAGATTAATTAAGCTAATATAGTTGTATATGGGATATATTTGTATATTTATTGTTAGCCAATAGCCATACAAGGGACATACTTATATATTGCATTTCTATTGTAGGGAAGTGAGTTGAAGAGTGTGCTATAAGTTGTAGATAGAATTATGGCATAGTGATCTACAGAATCCAATTTCCATCTCCCACCCTATGAATTTGAGATAGGCTTATTTGTGAGCTTAGGAAAGTTATGAAATGTCAAGCCTAATCCATTATATAGATTTCAGTTCCTCCAAAATGAAGGGATCCAAACGGTCCCTTAGTGACATCATACTGGCAACATGCATAGTAATCTCAGACATCACATTGCAAAAACGCTACTACGAGCAGCTAGAGCTCGAATCCCTACAGAATATAGCGATCCCGGTCCCGGCACAGAGAGATCCAATAAATTCCTCCTTCAACGTTGCATCTCGACTCGACGCACTAATTGATCTGAACTATCTTAGAAAACTAAGCATAGTCAGTCAGACATCCTAACGACTGAACCTGACCAGACAAACTGGAGAACGGAAAGCCGCACCTGGCGCCGGGAGTAGGCGGAGAAGGCGAGGTACAGGGCGGCGCAAGCGATGAAGGCGACGACGGCCTTCCGCAGCATACCGATGCCCGGATGGTTTAGGCTTCTAATCTCATCAAAATCGTCGAAAGCTCGGTGCGAATCCGGAAGGAGTTGCTCGCGATTGAGGAGGGGGTAGCGGCGGCGACGGGATCGGCACCCCTCCGCTCCGGCAGACCGGGCCTCTCCTCTTTTTTGTTTTTTATATAAAATTCTTTTTTTCGTTTTCTTTTCTTCGATGAGCGGGCTGGATGTTGGTTGGTTCAATTGCACGTCAGGCAGGCCCATTAACTCATGGGCCTGAACTTTCCAGCTCTCAAACCGCATTACTTCAGGTATGACTGGGCCCAAAAGTTACCTTTATAGCAGTGCGTCCCATTACGTAAACCATTGATGATATGATAAATATACTCAGTCCAAAACAACTAAAAAACAATATAAACTTTAACCATCTATATACATACAACAAAGTACTAAATATTTTTATATCAAATTATTATCGTTAGATGAATATGAAATATATTTTCATAATAAACCTATATAGACATAATAAATGTTGATATTTTTTTCTATAAAATAGGTCAAAACTAGAGAAAGTTTAGCTAATTCCAAATTTAGAATTACATTTTTTGGGAGTCATAGGGAATGCTCTCTGCATCCTAAAAATACTTATTATATTTCTACAGTTCATTTTTTGTAAAAAAAATGTGCACACATAGACATAGGGTGTGAGATCCAATGTGGAGTACTGGACAAAAGTTTATGCATCAGCGTGCGTGGGACCAACAGAAAGTCGACCCTTAAATAAAAAAAAAAGTAGAAAAAAAGAGAGGAAATGACGACGGTGTGCGGATGTTCTCGTTCACTCGTTTTTGCGCTGCACCGCCTGTCCTCTGTTCCCTGTTTCGCGCTATATATGAGTTCTGTGTTCATGCATGTCACCTCTAGGCAGAAACATAACTTAGAAGTGTGATTATTATCGGATAGTGGAAGGAGTTACGTATAAACGGACAAACGGTAAACCCAGTATGGACGCGCAAACGTCCCTATAACATCAGCAAGCAAGCACCAATGCAAGCAGCGAGCTCGTATACCGCTGGAGTACCCGTTTCGATGGATCCATTTGTTACGATGCAATAAAAATACTCCTAGCATGCAGTATTATTTATTTGTTTGTTTATTTATTTACACACGAGTTATGACTGAAACTCATTACAAGTCGCCGAATGGTGAACGTATACAGCCACGACACCCAAAATCTCAGCCATCCGGAGGAGGATACTTAAGGACCTGACAAAGACGCAAAGATGAATTTATAATGCAAATGAAGAACCACGAGGAGCACGCGTTTACCGGTTTACTAAGCAAAAACACACTAGCGCGGATGGCTCGGTCACGCGGCGCCGAAGGGTTTTGGAAAACGGCTGCAAGAAAGAGTGCCGGGAGCAGCGGTCGTGCTGGGCGGGTTTAAGCGGATAAGATTGACGCGTAAGCAGAGCGCAGGCCTCTGTTCTGACGGACCACTTCCTTCACTGTTCCGGTGGCTACCGGGCTGTTGCATTGCATGGGCGAGGGTGACTCGTGAATGGAGTTTGGGCCGCTGCCAGATCAACCATCCATTGTCACGATCCTGCACCTGCATGCAGTTGGGAAGCCATAAACAGCGTTCTTACGTCTGGTCTGAAGGAACTCTGAAGATCAGTAGGGGAAACTAGCAAGTAACAGCACGGGCAGCAGCGAACTGTCGGTGCAAGAAGTCCGCAGCTGGCGCATGCGTGAAGCCAGGCCTCAGTATCGCTGTCACGATGGAGAGGTGCGATTAATTCCGAGCTGCCGCCCAACACACACAGCACCATACACGCAGCGGAGGAAACGCGGCAAACTGCGGAGCGAGAGCGAAAACGCAGGCGGCTTATCACCACATCTGATGCTGATAGCTGATCCGCACACTGCTGCGGATGTGCACCCCGTACGTATCGCCGGCATATAGATGACATGACATTCCCGCCGTCAAACACGGCGGCGGCTAGTCACCAGTGAGTGATTACGACTAGAAAAACAGCACATCAGATTAGTCTGAGTTCAATGTACTTGTTACGTACCGTAAACTCCCTATGGGCGTTTCATGTGGTTGTGCTCGGGCTGCGAGTGCGAAAGCTAATTTTGGTCTTGCTTAGTTCTAAAATTTTTGAAGATTTTCTATCACATTAAATCTTTAAAGATATGTATAGAACATTAAATATAGATAGAAAATAATTAATTGTACAGTTTGTTTATAATTTACGAGACGAATCTTTTGAACCTAGTTATCTAGGCTATAGTCAGTGGCGAAACTATAGCAAATTAGAAGGTGTATATTTAGCTTGTACGTGCATAGACATCTTCCGTGGGGGGATGCATATATGGTAAAAGTTTAGACATAATCACTGTTTTTACAATTTTGGAGGATGTATTTGCACTCTCTAATGACAATATAGCTTCGTCCCTGGCTATGTTAAATAATAATTATTAAATATAAACAAAAGTATCTAAATGTTTTCGTTAACTACACGGTCGGTCAACATGAAGTGCGTACTATACAAGAATCTCTGTGTCGATCTCAGGACTCCTGAAGCTCTCCACTGGCCATTGACGCTGGAAGATGGACCACTAAACATGCTCCTAAACTTATGGTTTGAAGATTTTATACAATAATCACGTCATTTATCATAATATAACTTGTCATCGAACTTATCATATTGTGCGTAGACGTGTGCTGTTCAAAACATAGTATCATGTTATATTTAGATTTGTTAATTAGCTTTAGATTGGAAACATAGTAGATTTGGATTGAAAATATGCTACGGTAAGAATGAGACGATGTACGTCTACATATAATTCTATACTAAATGATAGATCATTTTGGCTTATACACGATATAACTAACCTAATAAAAGTTGTGCATCTAAAAATATGAAAGAACAAGGGCCTAGCAATTCACATCAATAGAGAACGGGCTGAATTACAATTAGGTATATCTCCGGCCGTTGAAAACACCGAAAGGCCGGCCGGCCAGCTTTGCCGCCAGCCGGGGCTCACCGCGGGGCCCGTTACACCTCGCCCTCCCCGGGCCGGGCACGGGGAGCTAGCGAGACGTTGAACCAGTACCGTCGCTGTCGTGTGCGACCGACGCGATCTATGGATTGTCCCGTCACGTACTAGCTACTAGCTCCTTCCGTCCGGAAGCGCAGCGCCGGCTTCTTCCCCACCGTCCCTGTCACTACCACTTTGTCTCTTCGTGGAAAAACCGGAACCCTAGGAGCGTGTTCAAGATAAGGCTCATTGCAGGCTGTGACTTGTACGCGGAATACTACCGTACCGTCCCTTGGTTTGACGCCCCAACAGCGATATGTAAAGTGACTGCACAGCACGTTGTCACACAGATAAGCCGCCTGACCTTTTGGCGGGCGCGACTTACTGCCCGCGTATCCATTCTGCCTCAGCGTCATTCCTTGATACTGCTGTCTTTGTTTTGTTTTTTTAGGCCTAGGAGCCGCTTTTTTGCCTGAAGCCCGGCCCTGAACTACTAGCACAAAGCACGCACGCAACCACATTGCTTGTTAGCTGCCTGGACAACAGCCGGCGGCGCCCATGCAGTTCCGGGCGTGCTTTCCTGTCGACAAACAGGGCGCCGGCCGCCGCGGCAAACGATGGTCTCAATCAGCGTCGTCTCGTAGACGGCTTTTGAATTTTTTTTTTAACAAGCTGAGCTGCCATGCTACTGGATCCATTGAAGTCCGCCGAAGAAGACGGCAAGCCGTAGCACTAGCGAACTTGGCTTCCTCACCGGCGTCGGCGGCCAGGCGGGCGGGCCCCGAGCCCCCGATCGACATGCAGATACAGCACGTGCATGCATGCGGAACTGAAACTTTGGGAGTGGGAAGCCATGCGCGCTGCCTCGTGGGCGCAGACGCATGCAGTTTCCTCCACGTACATGATGCAGAATATATGATCACGTTCCGACGTTCCGTCATGCATGTGGCCGGCACCGAGCCCGTCCGCGGCACGCACCGTCTGCTGACGGGCTGACGGCACGAAGCAACACCCAGTGATACTAACAGAGAAGAATTGGGAAAAAAACGGAAAAGTTTGATTGAAATATACCTTCCGGACCGGGTGAGTCGTGAGATATGAGAAGGAAGCAACCATTTTCGTGCTGCCACTGCCATGGACCGTGCATGGTTTGGTTTCAGAATTGTTTAATCTTTATTCATGCAGCCATGCTGCTGAATCAGGCAAACAGCCATCGACAGACAGGCAGTGTTGGCAGTTGGTAGATGGCGACGTGCGTGTTTGCTTGTGCGTACTCCTAGATTGGTTGCGCCGCGGTTTGTTCCCCAAAGACTCGTGCGTTCACGATGAGCACGCGGAGATGTGTTGAGGAGAGGGAGATGGGCACTGTTAGAGTCCGAGCGGCCGGACCGCAAACTCCGTCCGATGATTTTTTCCCGCGCCATGTCTTCCTTTCCCGCCCACCCGCAGTCAGCCAACATGTGCATGCCGCCCACCCGCAGCCAGCACGTGCATGAAGCCAACAGGTGGAATAAATTAATTTTTTATTCTATCAAGTTACATACGAGAAGTTTTCTACAAACTAAAAAAAGTTATAACTACTAAACCGATTATCCAAATTAAATTCTATTTTCACCATTATGTTTCTTATAATAAATCCTTCAAAACAAGATCTCACATGAATATATTTAGATAATTTTTATTAATGAATATTTATTCTATAGAGACATTTTTTAACATGAACATCGCTAAATATATCATAGAACATCACTAAATACAATATAGAACACCATTAAATACATTATAGAACATCGCATATATATTACGTGAATATCACTATATATAGCATCATATATACTAAGTGAACATCACTAAATGAACCATCGAACATCACCAAATGCAATATAGAACATCGCCAAATACAATATAGAATATTACATTATCAGATATATATTACACGAACATAAAAAAAATCGTAGAACATTACAAAAATACCACACGAACATCAAAAAAATATCATAGAACATTACATGTATAACACATGAACATCATAAAAAATCATAGAACATTACATATACTACATAAACATCATAAAAAACATCAAAGAACATGGCATTGTATACCACATAAACGTTGCAAAAAACATCATTTTACATCACATCTCATGAAATATAGAAAAGAAAAAAAGTAAATATAAAAAAATAATTAAGTAAGATAAAGTAGAAAAATAAAAAAAAATCTATAAAAACATAAATACAAAAAAAGAAATAAAAAAGAATAAATAAAACTAATTAATGATAGTAAATAAAAAATAATATGAAAAATTGAATAAAACAGAAACAAAAAATAGTATCACTCGCTTCCTATGATATTAGTCCACTAAAAAAATTAAACAACCATCGTTGGATCAATATCAAGACGTTTGTAGCCATTCAATCACATGCATGCATGTATGCCACAAAAAGTAATCTAATAAACACCTTTGTAACCAGCACTAAATTAATGTGTTGCCAAAAGAAACAAAAAAAATAAAAAAGATGAATGAAATAAAAAATGAAAAAAAGAAAGGGAAAAAAATAAAGCACAAAAAGGAATAAAAAAATAAGGAGGGAAAAAATAAAAGAAAGATTAAAATATAAAATAACATAAAAGAAAAATAAAAATAAATTGAATCTATAAACATGAATTAGGGGAAAAAGAAAAAGAAAAAAAAACAAAAATAAAAACAAAATAAAGAAAAGAAAAATACCAAAGAAAAAACAAATAGGAAACAAAAAAGAAAACTAAACAACAACGGGCAGGAGGGAAAATGAAAAGATCAAGAAAAATAAAATAAAATAAGAAAAAAGAAAAGAAAAGAAAAAAGAAAAGGAAATAAATAAAAAGAAAAAGAAAAGAAAAAAAGCAACTTACGTACTTACCTGCGCATGGAAACAACTGTCGCGCATGCAAGTGGGCCGCCGCTGCTTGCGTTCATGCGTGGAAAAGCATCACGTGGGACTCTGGACGGAGGGAGCAGAACCAGCGCGGGAATCATCGGCCAGTCTCGCGCGGGAAATATTGGCGGGAATCGTCGGACGAGTGCTCCGGTCCGAACGTTCGGACCGGAAGATTTTCGGAGGGAGATGGGCTATGCCAGTCGTACTACTAGAGGTAGCCTGCACGCACGCTTCGCTTCCCGGTGATGGTTAGAACGGAATACAAGCAAAGAGGATGCCGGGGGTTCCCACTGTCCAGGGATCGGTTTCTGGGAGTCGAAGCGAGGGTGCCGGAGCGGGGAGTAGTAATTACCAAGAGACGTGGAGACGCTTGCACGCCATCGTTTGCCATTTCCAACCGGTTCACTCTGCCACCTCACCCTCACTGTACTGTACCTATGACATTGACAACAGCATTTCCTCGACAGTATCAGCGAGTTCCACCGTTCTAAAATAGGAGCGGTAAAATTAGCTGTAATAACACAATCGCCGCCAGATCGAGGGACGCATTTACCAATGCTAAACCCTGCCCTAGGGCGGGTTCGGAGGATAAAAAAGGTTTAAGTCTAACGTTCGGACGAGGACTAAAATATCATCAAGGCCATGTACTACAGCGCAGCCAGCACATACTTAATGGAAACAAATCGTCCCCTTCCATATTAAAAAAAACAAACATGACTGAACCCTTCTTCCTCTCACGACGACGGAGCAAAAAGAAAAAAAAAATCATCGCAAACATCGCCATCATTCCTTTTCATGAATAAAATAAATTACTCCACCATCGCCCACAAATCCAAGCTCTCGGCCGCTTATAAAACCACCGCCCCCTGCTTGCCTCTTGCTTACATCCCTCGGCTCCTAAACCCCCAACGCCGACGAGACGTGCCAAAGCCGACGCCCCCCCCGGCACGCACCGGAAAGCGACGCGCCTCCACCGCCCCCGCTTGCCGCCTCCCTTCCATACCGGTTACCACCTCCTCCTCGGGACGCGGAGCGCCCAACCGCGGGCATCTGGCGGTGGCGGCGTCCGCGCCACCTTGAACTTGAATCAAGCAAGCGCCAGTGCGACTGGGCGGGCATTTGGAAAGGCGGAAGCGATGGTGGCGGCGGCGCTGGACGCAATGGCGGGGACGCGTTGGGGGCGGTGGCTGGGGCTGGTGACGGCGGTGTGGGTGCAGTGCATCTCCGGCAACAACTACACCTTCTCCAACTACTCGCACGCGCTCAAGACGCTCATGGGCCTGACGCAGCTGCAGCTCAACGGCCTCTCCGTCGCCAAGGACGTGGGCAAGGCGTTCGGCCTCCTCGCGGGGCTCGCCTCCGACCGCGTCCCGACCTGGCTCCTCCTCGCCATCGGCTCCCTCGAGGGCCTCCTCGGCTACGGCGCGCAGTGGATGGTCGTGTCCCGGACCGTCGCGCCGCTCCCCTACTGGCAGATGTGCGTCTTCCTCTGCCTCGGCGGGAACAGCACCACGTGGATGAACACCGCCGTGCTCGTCACCTGCATCCGCAACTTCCGCCGGAGCAGGGGCCCCGTCTCCGGCCTGCTCAAGGGCTACGTCGGCCTCAGCACCGCCATCTTCACCGACACCTGCTCCGCGCTCTTCGCCGACGACCCCGCCTCGTTCCTCGTCATGCTCGCCGTCGTGCCGGCCGCGGTCTGCGCGCTCGCCATGGTGTTCCTCCGCGAGGGCCCGGCCGCAGGCGCCGCCGCGGGCGCGGACGAGGAGGACGACGGGCGCTGCTTCGCCGCGATCAACTCGCTCGCCGTGGCCATCGCGCTGTACCTCCTCGCCGCGGACCTCACGGGGCTCGGCGGCGACGGCGGAGTTGTCTCGGCCGTCTTCGTCGCCGTACTCCTGGTGCTTCTCGCGTCCCCCGCCACCGTGCCGGCGCTCCTGGCGTGGAAATCCTGGGTGAAGACCCGCAAGGCCGCGAACGCCGACCTCGAGGAGGCGGACTCCTTGGCGGCGGCGGCGGCCGCGCCGCTCCTTCTCGCAGCGAAGGCGGCGGGGAGGACTGAGGAGGAGCAGGAGGCGCGGATCCCCGGCGAGCGGCCGCGGCTCGGGGAGGAGCACACGATCGCGCAGGCGCTGACGTCGCTGGACTTCTGGCTGATGTTCGCGTCGTTCCTGATGGGCGTCGGCACGGGGCTGGCCGTGATGAACAACCTGGGGCAGATGGGCGTGGCCATGGGCTACGTCGACGTCTCCCTCTTCGTCTCCATGACCAGCATCTGGGGATTCTTCGGTCGCATCGCCTCCGGCACCATCTCCGAGCACTTCATCAAGTAAGTTATAATTACCCTTCTCGTCCTCTCCTCAATTGGCATGGAATCACATAACTCCAAATCCTGCATCCGTGACCAAATCAGGTAGGGTCACGATCATACTGGAATCGTATATTGAAGTGGAAATGGAAGTAGAAATTCCCCACGTCTCTGTTCGTCGTAGTCGTAGACACGTAGTAGCTCCGTAGTACGGAATCGATCAGTGTCACGTTCGGTTTAGGGCGTGTTTAGATTGGAGATGAAAATTTTTTGGGTGTCACATCGATGTGTGTCGAAAGGATTCGGGAGGAGTTTTTAAAAACTAATAAAAAAACAAATTACATAGTAAAAAACAAATTACATAGCTCGTCAGAAAACTGTAAGACAAATTTATTAAGCATAATTAATTTGTCATTAGCATATGTGGGTTACTGTAGCACTTAAAGCTAATCATGGATTTACTAGGCTTAAAAGATTCGTCTCGCGATTCTCAACTAAACTGTATAATTAATTTATTTTTTTATCTACATTTAATGTTCTATGCATGTGTCTAAAGATTCGATGGGATGGATGAAAATTGTTTGGATGGGGAACTAAACAGGGCCTTAGAAAATTCAACATTGACTTTAAGATTAAGATTATTAAAAAAATGCAACTTGTTTGTCTGTATAATTTATTTATTTATTTTCATTTTTAGAAATTGGTACGGCCACAAACCAATGTGACTATAAGGTGGATGGGGAAATATTGTATGAGTCGGGTGCATCGGTAAAGACAGATAAGCAAACGGGTGGCTGTGGGTGGCTGCATAGTGCGTCATGTGGAGCTTGTGGCCTTTGTGCCGGTTCCAGCTTTCTTTATGCCTGAAAGAGTGATATCTCAGAATGACTTGTTAGATTCAGTATTAGGTGATGTTTCAGAGGCATAGTACGCCATCGCTTTTGACTGTCATCGTTCTTCTGCAAAAAAACAAAGTTTGGTATCCCTTTCGGAGCAACTTTTAAACTTTACAATGGAGTAGTATATTGTAAGGATATGTTGGTTTTAGACCGGCCGTGTTTTTTTTCCCGAAAGAAAAAAATGTGCTACAAGATTTAATGTGATACGGATTCTTAAAAAGTTATTAGATTTTTTGTGAACAGACCTTAGTTATGATCTCGTGTATCCTCGTTCTTGTAGCCAGGAGAAGAAAATGTTTCTTATTTTACTGCATCTTTTTTATTCTTTTTTTGACATGAAAATCTGACCACCTGGATGGACATTTCGAAATTCCCAGGACACGAGCTATTCCCCGCCCGCTGTGGAACGCGGCCTCGCAGGTCCTGATGGCCGTCGGCTACATCGTGATGGCGCTGGCGATGCCAGGCTCCCTCTTCATCGGCTCGGTGGTCGTCGGCATCTGCTACGGCGTCCGGCTGGCGGTCACCGTGCCTACGGCGTCAGAGCTCTTCGGCCTCAAGTACTACGGTCTCATCTACAACATCCTCATCCTCAACCTGCCGCTCGGCTCCTTCCTCTTCTCGGGCCTGCTGGCGGGCCTCCTCTACGACGCGGAAGCCACCGCGGTGCCCGGCGGCGGCAACACCTGCGTCGGCGCACACTGCTACCGCCTCGTGTTCCTGATCATGGCGCTCGCCTGCGTCGTCGGGTTCGGCCTCGACGTCCTGCTCTGCGTCCGGACGAAGCGGGTGTACGCCAAGATCCACGAGAGCAAGCGGTTGAGTAGGTCCGCCGTGGCGCAGAGGGTTGGTTAGCTAGTTGCTACGCACGCAGCTCTGTGGAAGCTCAAGAAAATAGCTCGCATCAACAACGTTGGAACTCTGAAGAAGCACCTCCGCAATTTTGTGTGCGAATATCTTTGAAAAGAATTTTTGTGTGTGAATTAAGGGGCCATTCATGTCTCTTATTCTTTGGAAAAAGATGGATGCATATCAATTTGATTTGTTTCCACTGAGTATTGATTGAGAGGGTTGCAGGCTTAATTGGTAGAACCCCTTGAGTTCAGTGTGGTGTTTATTCTGTAGTGTACATAGCGTTTCCGTAAGATTGTACGGTGTAAGTGTAATGGCCTATACGTGTACCAGCTGTTACCAATTTCTCTTACGTCACCATAGTCTGATTCCCTCAAGCTTTAAAACCAATCATTTTACCCGTCGAACTCTAGAACCGTTCAAAGTACCTTTCTGCCTTTGTTTGCAGTGGTTTTAATGCCTATACTTTTTAGTTAAAAAGAATTGTCAATTAACTTGATAAGATTTTTAAACCACGTGAAATGTCTATATAAGATTTAAAAAATTGAAAGATAGATTAGGATATGCCAAACCTAAATAAAGTATTTTAGAGATCATGAAAAATATCTCTAGATGCTTCAAAAATAGATTTATCTCTAGAAAATAGAAATAATATCTAAAAACTTAGGAAATTTCCAAGACATTCTAATCAATGTATAAACATATTTTAAGAACTCATAAAAATCAAAAAACATAATAAACAACCAACACAAATGCATAAGATGAATACATTCAACGGTATGTTGAATTCATGCTACTCCCTAGTTGCATCTCCCTACTACACAAGTGTTAATCGTGATGGGCACTTTACATTTACTGCAGCGGGCATTGGCGTCCGTCACGAATGAAAGGTCACGGTTAATCGTGTCTCACCATGGCGGGCGCCTGTGCCCGCTGCAAAAAATGGAATTACCGCAGCGGGCAATCCCATTAACCGCAGCGGACACCTTATGTTGCCTGTCGCTGTTAATCCCATTAACCGCAGCGGGTGCCTTATGTTGCCCGTCACGGTTCATGATTTAAAAAAACAAAAAAAACCTAGACAGGCCTGCCGAGCCCATCCAGGTTGTTGCCGCCGCCAGGGAAACCCTAGCGCCGACGGTCAGGGTCGTCGCCGTCGTCGTCCATGGATCTGCTCTAATCCACCTTCTCACGCTGGAACCAATCGGCCTCCACATAGGAGGGAGAGCCACGACCCCCGCCGCCACCGGAGATGGGTATGACCGGCCTCCACCACCCAGATCTGGCTCGTGGTGGCTCCTTCACTGGATCTGGAAAGAGAGAAGGAAGAATAGTGAGATGAGTGAAAAAGAGAGGGAGATCGTTAGGGCGCGAGTGGCGGTGACGACTGGGTACGCACCTGGATGTTCATGGCCTTCTTGTTGGTCTCCAGCTAGCTGTCTGCAAGCAAACACAGAGACGAAATCGATGGACGAAGTCAGATCAGATGAGGATTGGATGGTGAGGTGAGCAAGGGAGGAGGAGGAATCGGGGTAGGGATGGATGGGGATAGACGTGCCTTTGGAGGCCTTGTTCTTCTCGGTGTTCCTCTCCTCCTGCTCCTCCTTGGTGCCCTTGCTGTTTCAGCGAGAGAAGAGAGAAGAGTCGAGTCGCGAGTGGGGAAGGAAGGGACTGGGCTGCTTCTCTCTTTCCAGCGGTTCATTTAAAGTGCTCCTCCACTAAAAATAATTTACTGTGACAGGCATAATAGGTTGCTCGTTGCGGTAAATTAATTTACTGCAGCGGGCATCTTAACATGTCCGTCACGGAAAATATATATTTTCCGTGGCGGACGTATTAAGATGTCCGCTGTGTTAAATCGATTTACCGCAACGGGCAAAAATATTCGTCCCAGTTAATTAAAAGTGCCCGCTGCGGTAAATCGCACGATTTACCACAGTGGGCAAAAAACACGCCTGCTACGGAGTGAACAGTAGCAACGTCACGGAAGTTCATTTCTGTAGTAGTGCTCATATCTTTGCCAAGAAAAAATTGATGAATTTGTACATCAAGACTAAAATGTTGGTGGAATTTTCAAGATTTTTGTGGATATTTTACCATTTTCTAGAGCGGAATCTATTTTAAATGTGTTTAGAGATTTTTTTTTGTGAGCTCTAAATTTTTTTTATCTGCCACAACCTATCCTTTTTTTGAAATTTTTAAAGCATATAGGCATAAAAACCTTATCAAATATTTACTAATCTTTTAATAACAAAAAAAGATAAAATTAGCCTTTATGATTTTTGAAACATCTATGATAAGTTTGATACTGCTTCTATGCATTTGATTTTTTTTTGGATGAGACTGGTCCTGTAATTATAATAATAAGATTTATAAGTTTGAATTTTATTCTTTTATTATGAAAAAACTTTACAGACACGTGCGTGCCGCTGTGCATTGAAAAAAAATAAAAATTACAAATTCTGAGAACTTAAAAACTGGATATTTAGGCATCTAACAATCTCAAACAAAAAATTGTGAACAACAAATTTAGATTTGATTGATATCTAGAACTTTAGTATAAACCATGTCAACATTCTATTTCTAGATCCTTTGAAAAATTAACAAATTAGAATTCAAATGTGATAATGTAAAACGAATATTTGGGCAACCAAAATATCTCATTAAAATTGTCAACTATAAAGTGGCTAGCCGTAAAAGCGGTTGAGGCTGGTTTGCTGTAACAGAAAAAATGTTGGCTAATCATAAAATTCTGGTTGATAAGTTCAAGAGAACAGGTGCATCAACCATAAAACGTACAATTTTGATATAAAGTTTGTATTCATCAAACTTTATATGAAAAATGTTTTTATTTTTTGATAGGGTTTAATGTATGTATATGTATGAATGTCTGTGTAAGAAAAGACCACCTAATGTGTGGGCTCCTATGGCAGCAAAACCACTCAGAAAACCATTTTAAAATGATCGATGGGGGTATTTTACTTGATTTTTGAACATTAATGTGTGTCTGTTGAGTTCGAGGAGTATTAATTCTCTCTCGATCTCTCTGATTTGAAATAATCTGTGTTTTCGATCGAATTGTTTCATTTCCGACATTCTATATTCCCGTTTTCGCGCGTTTCACCGATCGGATTCCCCGATTCCGAGGCGATTACCATAGCGTTGAGCACACGGCGGCGCGATCGTCATGACACGCACCAAACCATGGCGGTTCGTTAATTTAGTTGCAGGCTTCAGCGAACTTCTTGCATGCGTTCGCGATCCAAAACCCCGGTCGGCTCCGACTCCGATCGAACCACCGGCATCCTCGAAACCGCGTCCTGCTGCCCGACTTCGACTCCAAGTCGGAGACAATCTCGCCGGCCGGTGCTGCCCGGGTAATAAATACGGTGGTGCCCTTGTCGCCGATCCATCCATCCATCCGCCCACCACCTATCTTTCTTCCTTTCACTGGTGTCAATCGCCATGTGCAGCCTCGCTCCCCGCGCCGCCGCTCTAGGCTTCGGCACCACCGCGTTCCTCGACCGGCAGCGGGGCGTCGTCGCCGCGGTGGCTCCGGCCGGAACTTCGGGCCACAACGCTGGGGAGCCGACCCGCCGCGCCCGTGCCTCCGAGGTGTCTGCCGGTCCTGCTCGGAAGCGTGGCCGCCACGACGCCTTGGAGCACGTCGTCGACCCTGCAGCCTCGTCAGCGCTGCGGATCCGGATGGACGCGGAGCTCGTCGCCCTCCAAGGTCTGCTCAAGAGAGCCAAGCTCTTGCCCCGCTCCGCACCACCCGCCGAGAAGCAGCACGCGCCGCCGCCACGACCAACAGTGGCGCCGGCGGTGTCGTCCGCAGCAAAGAGGACGGCGTTGCCATCGAAGTCTTCGACTGCAACGGAGGCGGCGTATGCACCAGCGAAGCAGCAGCAGCCGGTGCAGCGCGCAGCGGCCAAGAACCCGATCTCTCCGGCAGTTCCCGACAACAAGCACCGACCAGTGGAGGCACCAGCAACAGCGAAGCAGCAGCAGCAGCAGCACCCGGTCCAGCGTGCAGCGGCGGCCAAGACGGAAGTTCCGAAGAAGCGGCGACCGGAGGAGGAGAAGGAGCTTGCGCGCGCAGCCGCAAGGGAGGAGTTCCGGCAGATGCTACTGGAGATGGAGAAGGCGGCGCTGCCTGACGAGACGATATACCCGGAGGACCTAGAGGAGCTCGGCATACCATTCGAGTTTCTCGTGACTCGGACTTGGAAGCAGGCATGTCTGGAAGATCACGCCAAGAAAGTGGAGTTCGTAGGCGCCTAGATCCCACGGATGCATTTTGCTTAGCTTAATTTTGGTTTGGCACATGTACCCTAATTCTTCTCAGTGCTTAACCAATTGACTGTTTGTATGCTGTCTTCAGGTAACAGATCTTGTAAAATTCAGATTGTGAATTTATTTCTATAGATGTGTTTGCATGTTCAGGCTTTCACTTTCAGTACTCCTCTTATGACGCTGAAGGCTGAACTTTTTTTTTTTTTTGAGATTACACAGTACAACGCAGACACTCAACACACACGCACACTCACCCCTATGAACACACGTACGCAAACCCTACCCCTATGAGCACCTTCGAAGGACTGAGCTGGCAAATCTTGAAGTTCACGAAGTCACCACAGGCGCCTCGCTGTCGACGGGCACGTCGCCTACCACTTAATGCATAGCGCCGGAAAATCCTGGAATAAATCCAGAATAAAGTGCCGCACCCAGGATTTGAACCCTGGGTGGGAGCCCCCCAACCAATGGCCTTTGCCGGGTAACATTCTGCATATTTTCATGTAAACTCGTTCAGGTTGTGTATAACTAAAGAACATCCACTCAACTACCCAAAGCACAACTGGTAATTGAAGAACAAAATAGGGTTTGTGGTAGAAGACTCCTCTTCTCTACTCTTTCCTCTTCGCTGTTCGTGCTATGTAGCTGGAGACGAAGTGGGGATGTCGTCGGGCCCATTGGGCCAAAGGTGGGCCGTGGTGACGAGCGTGAGATGGGCCGGCCCATAGGAACCAGCTTGAGATCGTCTCTAGTTCTTTTCTGCTGACTCCCCATATATTATATCTAATATCTAATGAATTGTGGTGATCACCCTAATAACATTATCGATCAAGTCTCACTCTGAATTCTGTGTTTGAAAACATGAAAATACTGGCTGTCACTGAGACGGTGATACCATACCTCATTCTTGGTATTGGAAGTAAAGCATAAGAAGTAGTACTATAATAGCTCTTAACTTAGCATATGTCACAAGAAAGATTAAAAAACAGGTAAAGAAACAATGTATAAACTCTGACAAGAAAGATTAAAAAACAGAGGTAAAGAAACAATGTATACACAAAAAGAAACTGGAGTGACATGTTTCGCTGAGACCGACTGAGAGGAAAATAAATGAATGCAGAACGTGCTTGTTGACCGACCGGATCACACTAGCTCACGAACCCGCATATCTTTTATAGGCTTAATTTTATGGGTTGTTAATGGCAACCCACAAAATTAAATCTATATGTGGGTTTTCGTGAGCTAGCCGCTTGCATCTCTAGCGCTAGAAGCTATAACCGCCACCTTGCCAACGAACAACCTCTCTATCCACAAGGCGTGCAAAAGGCTAAAGAATATATGCTTCGCCGTCCTCATCCTAGCTGCTCCAATCAATCGTGTTTTTAAATCCGAAAGCAACTCCGGCCGCTCCGGCTGCCGATCATTGAGCCGCCGCCTTGCCACGCAGGCCCAATCCCGGCCGGTCATACAAGCAAGACAACGACTGCGGCCGCTGCTAATGCGGCCTGGAGGAGCAACGACGCCGCCGCCGCCGACGTCGCGGCGTCCATCTCGCCGGTGGCCAGGCTCGCCAGCCACGAGTCGCCCTCGAGCTGCACGTCCTTGGGCGTCGGCAAGGGATCCTTGGTCGCCTTCTGACTGCACAACAGAAATGTCCGGCCACACCATGCATGGCTCTGATCAGAACGATTATTCAGTTCAATCACGTCTACTAGAGTATAGCATTCTCATAAAACAAATTAAAAACAGATCAGTCAGCGGTGACTGAGATTCCAAGCTTTTTCTCGCGCTATCCATGGCTTGCTGTGCCATTGCCAACTAGGCAGGGGCAGCTTTTAACTCAACCGCCACTAGCGAGGCGACCGGTGACCATACAAGGTGGGCAAGGAACAAAGGCGCGGTGGCACCAAAAGACGCAAGGCGAACAATTTAAAGCTAGCGCCTCCTTTCTCCATCCCAGTTTTGATGCTTCTTTTTTTTTCTTTTGTCAAAAAAATGTATTTTTTTCTAAGCAATCCGGAAAGATGCTCATATCATATTCTCCGGCCATTATGTCCATCAGTGTCAGTGTCACAGTGTC
The DNA here is from genome assembly GCF_000003195.3 of Sorghum bicolor. NCBI lineage: Eukaryota > Viridiplantae > Streptophyta > Magnoliopsida > Poales > Poaceae > Sorghum > Sorghum bicolor. Next base: position 66,046,732 of record NC_012871.2, on the reverse strand, counting down.
GATCAGCTACTACGAGCTTGTGCCACGCACGCCATTTGGTTGTTGCCTCAAGCATTTGAATTTCCAGCTGCCATTTGGTTGCTGGGATTCGGTAGATCATAGCTAGGCATGCATTTGGCTGCAAAGGTCTCGTAACTGAAACTGAAACTGAAACCAAAACCAATGCAAAAGGATCGGACCTGTTGGGCGTGCCGGAGCGAGGGGGGCAGAAGGTGATGGAGTAGTCGGTGGCGGCGCAGGTGAAGGTGGAGGTGGCGTCGTCGTAGGCGTAGCTGTAGGAGCGCGGGCACGCCGCCTTGAACATCTGCGAGTACACCGAGGGGCGGCACGTGTCCGGGTTGCCGAACTGCCCGCTGCAGCAGTACTCGGGCGTGCCGAACGCCTCGCACGCGCTGCGGCACGCCTGCGCCTGGCCGCCGGCGCGGAGCTCCGCGGGGCAGCGCTCGTTGAGGTCCACCAGGCAGCCCGTCACGGGGCAGCCGGGCGCCGCCGCCTCCACCACCATGGGCAGGTTGTAGCCGTCCACAAGGCTCACGTCGTAGTAGTCCTTGCCGCCGCCGCCGCCCAGCGTGAACTCCGCCAGCGTCGCCGGCGGTGCCGCGCCCCTGCCCCGGCACTCCACCTCGCCCGACCCGCAGTCCCCCGTGGCGCACGCGCCCTTGCCCGACGACGCGTCGAACGCGCACCCCGTGCGCGCCCAGAACCGGCCCGACCACCCGGACGGCGCCGCCAGCGACCGCGTCTCCCCGGGGCCCAGCTCGAACCCCGTCGTCTGCAGCGCCGAGCTCCCGGAGTTGGCCAGCACCCCCGGCCACACCGTGCCGCCGCACCGGTTGGTGAACGTGAACGTGATCCCGCCCACCGCACCTACGTGCATGCGTGCGCAAACCAAGCATGCATCCGTAAGCCGTCGATCGATACAATACAACTCGAAGCTCAAACTCAGCAAGAAAGAATAATCCACCATTGCCAATTACAGTACCTTGAAAGAATGATAGGATCACGAATGACAGACTGATAATAGCTGAAGCCGACCAACTCATCATCGAAGAAGCCATCGCCGGACTCGAACCCAATTCTTCGCACCAACAAATTTAAATGTATGTACGTGTGTCGAACAAGGAATATGAGGCTTATCAATTATGGCAAGGGTGACGGAGAAGCTCTTGAAATGACAGTTGGAGCTAACTATTTGGGGGTAAGCAGTGGTGGTTAGCTAGGGAGGCGAAGCTGGAGGAAGAAGGAAGTATCTTTGGACTTTGGCCACTAGCTACCACCAGCACGGAGTGGAGTGGATCGGCCCTAGTGGGAGGGTCGGCTAGCTCGTGCACTTGTGTGTAGGCTCTCACCCCCATCGCACACCTGCGCATTTATAGATCACGATGACGTCACCGGCCCACGGCACTACAAGCTCCTTTTGACGGTCCTTATGGGCGATCGAGCAATGATATGATGCACGCATAAGCTAACGATTTGTTTTATTTTATTTTTCATTAAGTTTTCAAAAAAAATATTTTTATAAGAAAAGGGAAAAGGAGGGGGCAGGGGGACTGATGACTTGTTAGGACATGCCTGTAATGTGGTAGACACGACTACCATACAAACAAAGCAGCATGGCGCAGCGGTTGGCAGACGAGAAGACGAATCGTAGTTCGTAGCTCAGCAGGCAGACGGTCCGGATGGTTAGACAGATTCGTTTTTCTCGGCGCAATACTGACGAGTCCTCCCTGCGTCCGTCCGTCCGTCGTCGGTGGACAGGAGCGTGACGACTGCTCGCGATCGGCGTGATGACCTCTCACCCCCGCGGGCCTGGCTGGCCTCGTCTGGCGTCTGCTGCTCGGCTCTCTGTTCCGGCGTGGCGCTCGCCTGCTTTCGCCGTGCCGTTGCCTTGTCGCGTCGCGCGGGAGCAACGCCGCCCATCCCATGGCGAATTCGGCCCGGCAGCCGGCACGACCCATTTGCAAAAGCTAGCGAGCTGGTGACGCGCCCAAAGCCCTTCGTCTCCGTGTTCCGCCGCCGCAGTACATGTGGATGAGTACGTGGTACGTGTGGAGTGTCGGCTGCAAGAGGAGGGCATGGTAGCGGTAGCACTAGCAGCGAGCATCGTTTTCGGGACGTACACGGTACACGTACGAATGGGGGGTGAGAAGGAGCACCAGAGTGGCGTACCGCGTACGTCGTGGTCGTGCAACGTTGGATCGGTGCTGGACGACGCTGCGGTGCTTTTTCTGGAACACTGTCCAAGATTCGTTGAACGTCGTCGTTCGTGCGTCCCGGCCGGACTACTGGTTTCCAGAGCAGCAGCGGTAACGCTGGCCGGCCGCGAGAGATTGCTCCAGCGACAGCTACGGCCGGGAGCTAGAGCTCTTTCCACCGTACCGTGTGTTCTTTTTCTGCTGCCGCTGCCGCTGTTTCCACCGTGTGTGGCAGCTCAGTAAAAGGTCGTTCCAGATATTTCAGCAGGGTACGTACGATCCTTACCTTTTCGCGTGAGAATGATGTGTTCCCACCTTCACCTTGCACACACACAAGCGACAGTTTACATATTTGCACGGTTACAATTACAATTTATACGGATGAGTATGCGTGCATTGTGATTCTTTTCTCAACCAGGTAGGAAGGCTTGAACTAACATATTCAGTTTTCTTAGCTTTTCTCACTTTCTTCATGAGCACTTTTGCACTCCATGGCACAGTGATTTTACAAATTGATAAGTTCAGAAAATTATGCCTATGGACTATGGAGAGGAGCAGACCTCATACAAGACAAAGAAGGTTGCTTGGACTGAAGTTTACAGGTCTAAGGAGGAAGGAGGGCTAGGAGTGAAAGATCTTAAAACCCAGAATGAGGCATTACTACTGAAGCATCTAATGAAGCTCGTCAACAGAGAAGACATACCATGGGCTGCACTTGTGTGGGAAAGTTATTATGCTGCTGGTAGCTTGCCATCAATGGCCAAGAAGACAAGTTCAAAGGCATGGCAATAGTGAATATCAATGATGCAAAATCTTGTTACCTTTGGTCAGACCTATGGAATGGTAAAGTGCCACTGATTGCATACCCAGAGCTATATTCTTATGCAAGATCAAAAAATACTGTACTAGCTGATGCAAATGCTAGAGATAACATCCTTGAGCTGTTCCAACTTCCACCCTTACAACAGATTTTTGAACAACTAAACCAGCTACAGAATGAGCTGCAACAGTTAAAACTGAATGGTCTTGCGAATTCATGGACTTGTATGTGGAATTCAGGAAGGTTTTCAGTGGCAAAGACATACAAACATCTAAAAGGTCACAGAGAAATACATCCAAGCCATAGATGGATATGGAAATGTTCTTGCCAGAATAAACACAAGGTTTTTGCTTGGCTGATTCTGAAGGATAGACTGAGTACCAGAGAAATTCTGAGAAGATATGGAACTTCAAGACTATACCTGTGTTCTTTGCAGCCAATCAACTGAAGAATCTCTCTTCCACCTTCTGATAGAATGTCCTTTTGCCACTGCCTGCTAGAACTGAATTGGCTTGCAGATTAATCAACAAGGGGACCTGTATCATTATCTAGAAAGTTTTAGAAGCCAATTGCAAGTCCCTTTATTCATGGAGATTATCATCCTGATGAGCTGGTCAATTTGGCAAGTAAGAAATGGTCTCATTTTCAACAATCGACCACCATCTCTGCAAGAGGCAAAGAGAATTTTCAGGACTAAATTTGCACTGCTTCTGCACCGTGCAAAAAGAAGTTACTTCCAAAGAATTGATCGATGGTTAAACACTCTTATTTAATCTGCTTAGTGGAGATGATCCTTTTACGTTTATTTCAGGACTAAATTTAATCCTCTATCCCTGCTTTCCCCTTCTCCCTTTTTATTGTAATGTTTGCGTTGCTACTTTATTTCAATAAATACCAGTAGAGGTACGACCCTCCTGTTTACCGTCAAAAAAAAAAAGTAATGTACAATCCTGAGGCCCAGTTTGGAATGGCAGAAATCACCACCTTCCTTTTTCGACTGCTTCATGTAAATGCCTGTATTTCAAATAGGGTCTCCTCTTATACTCATGATAGTTCTAATAATTCAGATGTCACTCTAGCGCATTTACTCCATATAAGCCAAGCTGGAATCTAGGCTTTACGGAAATTTCAAGCTATTGGATGCTGGCCAAAATCCCTTTTCTCTTCAAAGATCATTGGCATAAATCCCTAGTAGTGGTGAACCAACTGCCTGCCTGCCTGCCTGCCGAAATGTGTCAAAGCGTAGCACAAGAATACCATTCAGGCATGGCCAAGAATATTGCTAAGCTCAACATTGTTCGTTTTCTCGGTTTCGTATGAACATTTCCGTGTCCAGGAAGCACCCACGATGACACAACTAAGAATTGACTTGCCCGGTCTACAGCATTTCCCCTGGGCCTCTGGTCTACAGCATTTCCTTTGTCTTCAGGTGGAAGCAAAAGCTAAGGAAGCACAAGGGCACACCAACCTCGGCACACACACAATTTGCTGCCGTGTAAAGCGCCCAAGATGATCTACATACATATCGGATAAGAGATTAGGCACTAATACTATCATCTCCGTGGACCTTTTTTCCGGTTTCGTCTCTCTTCTGTCACACAAAAGGAAGAACGAGAAAAGGGAAAGAGGAAACGAGGGAAAGGAGCTAGACAACTCGTGTGTCAGTCTCCACTGTTCTCGAACTGCATTGGCATTGCCAAAGTCCAGTCAGGCGGCGTCCACCATGGCAAATTGGCAAGAAACAGGTCCCAACTTTGCTTGCACACCCTAATCTTCTATCTTCTCTGAATATAGCTCGTTTTATGTCCCCTCAGAACCTGTCACTGCGAAATCCTTTGCTTGTCGAGGAGGAGAAATGCATGGGACAGATTCGTTTGACCTGCAAACAGTTGCCCATGCTGCTGCTAACGATGCGCTGCATGTGTGTAGCTAGACATATATGCTCCTCCTCCTGTGTTCTTGGGCGCATTGCAGGGGGGAAAGTATCAACGGATCAGATCATGTCGAAAAGATCGAGGGCGCTGAAAAGAGGATCACTGCTATCTTATCGCCAGCACAGGTTCTTGCGCCCTACCACTGTTTCACCACCGGGGCCTTTAAGCTTTAACGTGTCTCAACTCTCAGGTCAATCGTCAATGCCCGGCGCTGCTGATGTGGAGTCCATGCCATCTCCACATGACTGCGGCAACGGCAACGGCAAGGCATACGCTTCTTCGAGCACCAGTAGTTTTAGTATAAAATAAATTGAAAAAAAAGCAGAAAACGCGATTGGTCATTCAATTTCTAGATAAATTATTACATGCTTTTGTGTGTCATGTGGGAGTAGAATGCAGCTTCCGGTGAGATGATGACAATATACCGAGACGACGACGATCGACGCGTCATAGTGTCAAGCAAAGAGATAAACGAAGTCAAGTTGTGTGCTGATAATTAAACAAATCAAAGTGTGCATGTGCATCCTCGCAAAAAAAAAAAGAAGAGTGTGCATATATGCATGGACCAAATAATAAACGAAAAGCAGAAAGATTTGGAAGGCACTTTTTTCCCTGGATATAAAGAGATTACGTTTGCCATGTCGGCATTGCACATCTGCGCTTCAGTGCATTCTCTTTTCAATTTCGTCCGGTGATCTCTGGCCAGCCTGGCGGCCAGCTCGTTGCTCGTTGGTCGCAGCCAGTTTCTAGGTGATGGTGATGGTGGGAACCACAGGGGTGTCAACATGTTAGTTTTTGGTTATCCGGTGTCTCCATTTTTCTTGCTATTCCGATCCTGCCGTGGATAGACGCTGGTAACAGCTAGATAATCTAGTTTTACCTGTAAGATGCTGCTGATCCACCACAGGGACCCACCCTGGCTAGCTACTCTTTTGCTCAGTGCCTGGCTCTTTTTATCTCGCCAAGGAGTTGTTGGTGCATTTCGGGTATTGGTGCATCAGTCCATACTTTTTTTTAAAAGAATCCCATCAGTCCATACTTGCACACAGCACACGGGATAATCCACAATTCCATTCTCACGGTCGTTCAGTAGTTTTGAATCCAGCAGCGAACGATCCGATAGCTAATACATGCCGATCTCCCACCCTCCTTCCCCCTCCTCCCACTTCTCTTTCCCTCTGCTTTTGACGTCATCATAAAAAAAGTAAAATATTTATTTCAAATTACTATAACTTTTAAATGATGTATCTATTTTTAATTCCGTCTACACCGGTGTGTTCAACGTGACGAGGCGAACAAAACTAGACCCCACTTCTGTATGTTTCGAAGATTTTTATTTTTCTAGTAGCAATTTATGTATATTAACTTATAACATATAAGTTATATTGCTAACTTATTCTGCTAAGTTATGCTGCTAACCTATTATGTTAAGTTGTATTGTATAACTTCTGTTTATGTATAATAACTATGTAACTTTCTATATACACTAGCGTATTAGTTGTGTAACTTTTGTACATAAGTTGTATTGTGTAAATTATGTCTCCCTCTATTACAAATTATAAAATGTTTTGATATTTCTACATATATTGATTTTGTTATGTGTATACATATATAGTTGTGTCTGGAACTCTAGATACATAGTAAATTCAATTTAGAAAAGTCAATATGCCTTATAATTTGAAATAGTGGGAGTAAACTTATGTACATAAGTTATATAGTATAACTTTTTTGAGAACGACTAAGTTAGCAATGTTGAGTTATTCCTCGAACTTATATTGTCTAGAAGCACTGCTAAGTTAGGCCTTGTTTAGTTCACCCCGAAAACCAAAAGGTTTTCAAGATTTCCCATCACATCGAATCTTTCAGCACATGCATGAAGCATTAAATATAGACAAAAATAAAAACTAATTGCACAGTTTACCTGTAAATCACGAAACGAATCTTTTGATCCTAGTTAGTCCATAATTGGACAATATTTACCACAAACAAACGAAAGTGCTACAGTAGTAAAATCTAAAATCTTTTCGCATCTAAACAAGGCCTTAGTAATGTTAAATTTATCGTGAAAGTTATGCTTTTTAATTCCGTTTTATAAGTTATGAGCACATGCTTCTTAAAAAAATAAAAAAATTATTAAAGGACAGGTGATCTAGCAAAAGAAAGTGAAAAGAGAATCAAATGCCTTAAAAGAGAAAGAGAAACGATTCCTGTTCTGTCCAAAAATAAAAAGTAACATATGCACTTTCTAAAAAAGGAAAGAAAATAGCTGCGGAAATTGACCGCTGCTTTCGTTTCCGCTGAAGGTTCGTGAAATAGTGGTGTCCTAAAGAGACATTAAATGTTATGAGCCCAAAACTAACATTTATTTGGTAATATTCTACTACAACACTCCACTACTCATATATACCATATGTAAACATGTAGTCTTCTCTATGGCTCTAATAGACTTTACTTATTCCCTCCGTCTTAAATTATAAGACATTTCAAGAATCTTAGAAAGCCAAACATCTCAAGTTTGACCAAAATGTATATAATAAAATAATGACAATTGTTATATCAACTAAGTATCATTAGCTTCTTCATTAATTATATTTTCATAATATATCTATTTAATGTCATAAGTCTTTGTAATTCTCTCTATAATTTTGGTCAAACTTGAAATGCTTTGACTCGCCAAGATTTTTGAATGTCTTATAATTTAGAATGGAGAGAGTACTTATTATTCTATATGTTTCCCATCCCCATTCATCTTACCTTTTGTATCACACCTCCATGTGTATTTGGCGTGTTTATTTAGTTGAAACCTTAGTTTGGCTGGTTACTGTTGTCAATGATGAATATAGTGCCGGGTGCTTTATCTTAATTATTTATTTATTGTTTCCTAGAATGACTTGTGATGATTAACATGGAAGATTTATTTTCTATAGACGGTAAATACTGCGACATTATTTAGTTATAATAGGATTGTTGGGATCTTTACATGTACCAGTGGAATGAATCGATGCCTAATGAAGTGACGATGAAACGCAGAGAGACAGAAACAAGGCCCAATAGCAGATGGGCCACTCGCTTCTAAACCTAACTGCATTGCCTTATCTAGTTTGTCTCTTCACGTCTAATCATTGACAATTTTCATTGAGCAAAGTGCACCATCTTCTCAAACTCGTTTGGGAAAAAAATGAAAAAATTTTTAGATTTCCTATCATATCGAATCTTGCGGCAATGCATGGAGCATTAAATATAGATAAAAAAAATAACTAATTGCACAATTTATCTGCAATTTGCGAGACAAATCTTTTAAGCCAAGTTAGTTTATGATTAGAAAATATTTATCAAATACAAATGAAAGTACTACAATATGCATTTTTCAAAAAAAATTGGAACTAAACAAGACCTAGGTCTATATATTATCATCGATACTAAAACCCAGAATTCTAAACTTATTAATCGCGTCACTAGAACTGGAAATATTATTAACCACCATATATATTTGCCTATGTGGCAAGGGGAATGGTAGCAATAGCATGGTCATATGAAAAGGGAGTAGCACAAAAGGAAGTTGATATACCTTGAAGGGCGATCTCTGCTAAAATGCTAAGTAGGCAAATCAACACTGGTCTGAAATGTTTAGACCTCGAGTAGTTGAACCAGAAAAAGTCTAGAGACTTAAATAGTAAAAATAACATTCTAGGGACATAGATTGTATAGCTCCAAACAAGTTAGGGGCGGTTGGAAAAAAAAAGTGCAAAACAAGTTTTAGGCACTGTTTAGTTCCTCATCTAAAATTTTTTCATCCATCTCATCGAATCTTTGGACACATGCATGGAAAATTAAATATAAATAAAAAAAATAAACTAATTACACATTTTTAGTTGAAAATCGCGAGACGAATTTATTAAACCTAGTTACTCTATAACTAGACTTAAGTGCTACAGTAACCCACATGTACTAATGATAGATTAATTATGCTTAATAGATTTGTCTTGTAGTTTTCTGACGAGCTATATAATTTAATTTTTCATTAGTTTCAAAAAAATTCCTTCCAGACCCAAAAATCTTTTATCTCCGATCGACCATGAAAAAGAGTCTATGGTCAGACACTCAGTGCAGGATACCAGAATCTGCCATGAATGCATGCATGCAGTGGCACAGCGCGCAGTGCATTATCATCTGCTACCAATGCCAACCAAAACAAGCAGCAACCAAGATCCATTTAAACCTTCATTTGCCAGGAGTATCCGGGCCTTGTTTAGTTCCGAAAAATAAAAAGTTTTCGGTACTATAGCACTTTCGTTTGTTTATGACAAATATTATTTAATCATAAACTAATTAGGATCAAAAGATTCGTCTCGTGATTTACAGCTAAACTGTGTAATTAGTTTTTATTTTCGTCTATATTTAATATTTCATGCATGTGACACAAGATTCGATGTGACGGGAAATCTTGAAAACTTTTTGGTTTTCAGGATGAACTAAACAAGGCTCCAACGTACAACTCATGGCGATAACCATTTTTTTAAAAGATGGGAAGCTGAAAAGAAAAAAAAACCATCCGATAGATCTGCATGACCTCAGGGATCGGAGTTGAGAAACCGCGAGAAAAAATTCACCAACCCGTCGTGTCTACACATTCCCCTAGGGCCTCAACCACCTGGTTCTGTTCTATTCTCCCATCTCGAAAAGAATCAATCGGTGCAAATGCAATCGAGTTGCTGCATTCTCAATTCGACCTCAATCCAAATCTGAAGATGCACTCACAGTCACAGACTCACTCCATTCGACCACTCCTATCCCAAATCCCAACTAATGAATCGAGCATGATTTGCCAAACAGTAGTAATTTGTTTGACGAATCCTGCTCCTGGATCCGAAATTAACTAATAATAATCTGTACATACAATTAGCAATACGGCCCGAGGTCAAAGCGTCCGGGCCGGTCCGGGATGGGCGCCCCGCGCGGCTGCACGAGGGGTGCCGTGCGCCTGTGCCTGGTGGGCGCTGGGCGTGGGCGGTGCACGCGGGGCGGCGTAGGGACGATGGCCTATGGCGCGGGGCCTTGCTCGCTCTACAACCGCAGCCGGTGGTGCGAGGCGACGCAGAGCCACGTGAACACGGCTGCCGCGAGCACGAGGGGGCACGGCGCCGACGCGTAGGCGTACGGGTACGACGACGAGGACCTGTCTCCCCGGCCGGCGAAGGAGACCGTGTCGTTGACAAGAGGCAGGCCGGCCGGGTTCGTGCTGCCGCCGCTGTTGCTGCTCACGGACGACTTGAGGCTGGTTGCAATGCAGACAAAGAGTTCAGTTAGAGACAAAGGCAACGTTAACTTGGGTGTGACGTGACACCACTTGTCATTGTGTCAACCACACACATTTGACATTTCAACCAATGATAAACGTTAGATCATGTGCATGCATGTTCTTTGATCCATCATTTGTTCCATTCAAAACAAACTGCATGCACGTTAGATCATACTGGTTGCTGGCTTGTGGTTTACCTGGAGATGCTTGGGCAGAACGTGATGAGGTAACTGGCGGTGCCGGAGGTGCAGGTAAAGGTGGAGGTGGCGTCGTCGTAGGCGTAGCTGTAGGCGCGCGGGCACGCGTTCTTGAAGAACAGCGAGCTGGCGGACGGCTCGCACGTGGCGGGGGTGCCGTAGTCGCCGCTGCAGCAGTCCTGGGGCCGCCCGTACGCCCCGCACGCGCTCTTGCAGGCGATGCCGGCGCCGTCGGAGCCCACCACCTTGAGGTCGGCGGGGCACGGCCCGTTCAGGTCCACCAGGCACCCCGTGGCGCCGCAGTTGCCCCCGGCGCCGCCGCCCTGCGGCACCACGACCATCGGCAGGTTGGACCCGTCCACCAGGCTCACGTCGTAGAAGTCGTTCCCGCCGGCGCCGTCCAGCGTGAACTCCGCCAGCGTGGTGGGCGGCGCGGCCCCGCCGCCCGCGCACTCCACGGTCCCGGACCCGCACTCGCCCGTGGCGCAGGCGAACCGGCCGGAGCCTGCCTGGTCCGCGGCGCACAGCGTGCGGCCCCATATGCGGCCCGACCACGACGCGGGCGCGTCCACGGCGCGCGACTCCCCCGGCGCCAGCGCGAAGCCCGTCGTGGGCAGCGGCGGCGAGCCCGCGCTCGACAGCAGCCCCGGCCACACCGTGTAGCCGCAGGAGTTGGTCAGCGTGAACGTCGTCGCGGACACCACGGCCCCTGCACAAGCACAACGCAGCAAGCAAACACCACACCCACCAGTGTCATCGGCAGCCACGCATGCAAAAAGCTACAGCGACTGGCCATCAAGGGCGTCGGCGGCGTACCGGAGAATGAGCTCAGAAGGATAGAAATGGGAAGCACCAGATGAATCGCCATTGGAGAAAGCTTTGAGTGCTTCGTTCTTGATTAGTTTGGAGTTTGTAGGCGGGGCCGATGCAAATCATGTGCCGCCGACTTATAAGAGCAGGAGCAGGGCGACATGGAAGCTCGTGATGGACGGTGATGCGTGTAGTGTTCGGTCAACAGATTGTCCTGTAGGAGTAGTACAGTAGTCATCAATAGGAGTGGCTGCTGCTGCAGTGCTGCACGCTGCATCGATCGGACAGTGCTGTCTCGTGGCGCCTCTGCCACTGGCCTACAGTACCCTTGATGCAGCTGGCACAACGTTCGAGTGTGAAGCTCGCTTAATGTTTTTACCATGCATAGTCACTTTACGCTACCATCTCACCGATCTACTCGTCTTTACAGAAGCTTGAAGCGAAGGCATGGGGGAGGGAAGGGAACAGCGGCATTGTGGATCTAGAGGAGATGCGCATGGCCTATGCGTGGAGCTGCAGTCTTGCTCGAGACATTCGTCACCACACAGCCCACAACCCCAGCCGGAAGCCGCCGGCCAGGGCGGCCGTCAAGCGGGATTCGCGGTGGAGAATCTCACTGTGAGCCTGGAATTCGCTGCCAAATGCCAACTGTGCGCGCATCGGCATCTACATTTCTTCAGTTTTTTTATCCCATCTCTGCGATCACAGGCTCACAGTTTCACGACTGTTCATGCGACATGGGGCGAAAATACACTCTCATTTTGGTATTATTTTAGTGTTGTCAGATCCACCTCAAATCTATGATTAAGATAAAATTTAGTTTAGTTTCACTCCAATTTACCTCATGTATGTGAATTGATGTGACTATATATAAATTCCAAACAAGATTTCAATGGAAAATTTCAATGTTATTTCTTTCTGCCTACAGCCCTACACCCGTTTATGCAACCCGTTAAATCCTTAGTTTTGCCCAGTTTATATGCTATAGTAATGCCGAGGCACGATCTATTTTTTTCTTCTTTAAAGCATTCGGGCAAAAGATTCAAACGTTCTAACCTCCGACTTGGCTTAAGAATATGCTGATTATAACAAACAAATTTACTAGGACACATAAGTATGAAAAAATATGGAAAAATTAGTATCTACAACTAATAAAAAATACTTATATTTCTACTCTTTCTCTATTTCTTTTCTAACACTAGCAAATACTCGAATGCAATGGGAATATTAATTGGATTTTTGATATGTCAATTCATATATATCATATCTTTAATTGGAGTAGATGGGTTCAAACGCAATGATGGGGCTACCGACTGAGTATGTTTGGTATGTATGGGTGTCAGAGTCTTTGACTCCTCGAATAATATAATTTGGCTCGTATGAATGTCGGAGTCCATTTTGGTATGTATGGGTGTTAGAGTCTTTTTGGTATGTTTGGGCTTATTAGCCAAATCTATCAACCATTCAGCAATGTTTTTCTTTCACAATAAATCAGCCAACGTATGTGTGTTAAAGAAAACTCACTCTTTATTAAATTTGTGAATTCTCAATATGTCAATTCATATATATATATCTATCTATCATGGGAGTCGTAGTCCTTGAACAAGATAATTTGGCTCGTTTGGGTTTTGGAGTCTTACATATTACAGAAAAACTAGTTCTTTATTGATTGAATTTTCGATATTTCAATTCATATATACCATAAACTATTTCATTAAATACATATACATAAATATAATATTTTTATTGATGGGTTTGCGACGTTTATACTCCTACTAAGCATGTTTCAGATTAATATTTTTGGCTTGTATGGGTGTTGGGGTCCTTTGACTTGTATGGGTATAGAGTCCTCGAACAAGATAATTTGGCTCCTGCAAGTATTGGAGTACAGATCGAGCATCCATGTAGTATACTTGCTTATATCTAAACAAACTATTGGCTGTTTATTTACTTTAATACTCTTTGTCATATGGTTGTGTTTTTACGCAATCTCTACACACGCTGCTACTAAAATATTTCATATTTTACACTCTAATTAACTCTCAATGTATGTTGAGCTAGTTCCGCCAATAAAATTTTTATTTTGGGCTTAGGCCTTGTTTATTTCACCTCAAAATTCAAAAAAAAAATAATCAAAACTTCCCATCACATCGAATCTTATGACACATATATAGAACATTAAATATAGATAAAAAATAACTAATTGCACAATTTTCCTGTAATTTATGAGATGAATCTTTTGAGCATACTTAGTCTATGATTGGACAATAATTGTCAAATACAAACGAAAATAATACAATGCCAAAATCCAAAATCTTTTTAGATCTAAACCGGGCCTTAGTAAGGGGCGCTACCTATTGTCCTGGGGCCGACTAGAACTTAATATGAGAGCAATTTTTGATAAATCCAAACTCTCAGATGTTTATCTAGTGTGTTTTACGTATCTGGCCATGGCTATGTCATATTCTGTTTATGAAATGCAAAGTATGAGTAAAGTTTAAATGTTCATGTTCATAAATTATCTTATGTGTATAACATTACTTAAAAAATAATTAATTTTGGAATATTGCAAGACATGTTTGCTAAATTGAGCCAAGTCTACAACATGTTTCTCCTCCATTCCAAAGGAGGCCCAATCGTTATCCGCCTAAAAACTATTCCATCTTCCCAAATTATAAGTGTTTTGTCTTTTTTTTGGTACATCCATTTTGTAAGACATGTTTGCTAAATTTAGCCAACTCTACAACATGTTTCTCCTCCATTCCAAAGGACGCCCAATCATTATCCGCCTAAAAACTATTCCATCTATCCCAAATTATAAGTGTTTTGACCTTTTTTTTGTACATCCATTTTTTTATACAGATGTAATAGATGTACCAAAAAAGTTAAAATAATTTATAATTTGGAACGGAATACTTTACTAGTTAGGTCAACTAAGGGCCTGTTTGAATCACCCTCTAAACTTTAGAGCTAAAGTGGTCTAAACTTAGCTCTAAACTTTAGCTCACTTCACGTTAGAGCTTAAAACTAAGCTAAAGTGCTCTAAATTTTTCAGAGTTTACAGCTGAAGATCCAAATAGGGCTTAGGCTCATAGTTATTATCAGCTGTTAGTTAGGCCATAGTCATCGACAATCGAAAACCAAGTTGGGCCTTGTTTGGTTCCCAAAAAATTTTGCAAAATTTTTCAGATTCTCCGTCACATCAAATCTTTAGACGCATGCATGAAGTATTAAATATAGACAAAAATAAAAACTAATTGTACAGTTTGGTCGGAATTGACGAGACGAATCTTTTGAGTCTAATTAGTACATGATTGGATAATATTTGTCAAATACAAACGAAAGTAGTACTATTTATATTTTGCAAAATCTTTTGGAACTAAACAAGGCCTTGGACGTTCCCATATTTACCAGCATGCTGGCTTTTTCCTTCCTCGTGAGTCGTCAGATGGTTGGCACGCCAAGGCCCATTGAGCGGTCCACGTAAAAGGAAGCCCGCATTGCAGCTTTATCACAATTCACACCGGCCCTGCGGCCCAAGTATTCTTTGCTTTTCTGCACGGAAAAAGTCCACTTTAGGTCCCTTAATTTTCACAAAAGTCTAATTTTCATTCCTGAACTCTAAAACCAGACAAAATACATCCCTCAACTTTTAAAACCGTGCACATTACATCCTTGGCCTGGTTTTGAAAGCGGTTTTGTCTTTTTCTTTTTATTTATTTGGCTGATTTTTTTGAAAAAATCACAGTAAATCACATAAAAATCATAAAATAGAAAACTCAATTTTGTTGAACTTCATATGAGTAGATCTACACATTAAATATATAATATAATATATTTTAGTATAAATTTTTTTGATGCAGCTTTAGATCTATGCTTTTCTATAATTAATTATACTAATTATAGCTATAGTTTCTATGGTCCAATTGTGATGAAATTTATATGGTGGGCTAATTATTCTATGATTCAATTGTAGTAAAAATTTCATACTCATTGGATCATGTATTACTTAGTTATAGATTTATTTAGGTTTATGCTCGTTAAATCTTAATGAAAGCCCAAGTTTGGTTTTGGTAATTAATGACACCAAATTGCTAATGCCTTGTGTTTAAGTGATTTGAGTTAGGCATAGCAACACATGTGATGAAGGTACATGGTGGCATGGAAAGGTGGCCACATGATTACAAAGAGATGAAGCATGATGTGGAGATCATGATGACGGACAAGGAAGAAAGTGAACAAGGCAAAGGTATAAACATAGGGTTTCACTTTTGCCGGTCTAAGATGAGTAGAGAAGTGATTGACCGGGTTTAGGATAGATAGCCGACTATCAAGAGGGGAAATCACGGTCATCTCTCGAATCAAGTGCTACTAGGTCCATATCTTGAGCATATGCATTCGGATCTAGTAAAGTGCTAACTTAACTCCTTTGGGAAAGTGTTTGTGAAAAGCTAACACACGTGCACTTTGGTGGTGGACACTTGTTGGTGTTAGCGCTTTTTCAAAGGAGGTGGAGTTCCTAGGGTTGAGAGGGGTGTGGGTTCCTCTCTCCCTCCCGCCGAGCTTGCGAGGCGGGATTCGGCGCTTTTGAGAAAATTAAGTGTATATTTTCTATTGCGCCGGTGGGAAATTTGGAGAAGTAGCGGAAGTGTTTCTCAGTGGGAAACACTCACCGGACGCTCAGTGCGGAGGCACCGGACGCTGGCCCGAGCGTCCGGTGTGCTGTCAGAGCTTGACTCTGCTAGGGTTGAGCACCAGACGCATTCTGGTAGCGTCCGGTGGTTAGCGTCTGGTGTGAGGGGTTTTTGCAACCCTCTCTGCGCACGAGTCCGGTGAGCACCGGACCGTCCGGTGCCCAGCATCCGGTGAGGTCGCGAGTTTGACAAACTCTCTGCGCATAAGTCCGGTGTGCACCGGACGCGTCCGGTGTGGACTTGCAGAGCGTCCGGTGTGTTGCAGGTAGCCGTTAGAAACTGACACGCGAATTTCAGGACGGACACGTGGCCAACTCCAGTGCACCGGACGCAGGGGGTCGAGCGTCCGGTGCTCACTTAGTAGCGTCCGGTGCCCCCGTTTTCAGCCCAATGAAAACAGCCAACGGCTAGTTTCTTTGAGGGGCTTATAAATTGAGTGTGGCCGGCTTTGGGAGGTTCACTCTTGCACATTTGATTACTTGAGGCATACATTGAGCTAGAGAACACTCCTTCTACTCATCTCCTTGCTTGATTGCTAATCCTAGTGAGATTGAGTGAGATTCAAGTGCATTGCTTTGAGAGTTGCATTTAGTGGCACTTGATTCTTGAGTTTGCTGCGGATTTCTTGTTACTCTTGGGTGTTTCCCGACGTCCTAGACGGCTTGGAGCAGCGGTGGTGTTGAGCTCGTGATTGGAGATTATTTCGAGCCTCACCAAGTGATTTGTGAGGGGTTCTTGAGCCTTCCCCGCGGGAGATCGCAAATTGGTTACTCTAGTGGATTGCTCGTGGCTTGGAGGATCCCCATCTTGTGAGTGGATGTGCGGCACCCGCTGAGGGTTTGGCTTTGGATTGCCAATTAGCTCGTGATCCATCAAGTGGGTGTATCGCCACAACGAGGAGTAGCTTGTCGAGAAGCAAGTGAACCTCGGTAAAAAATCTTGTGTCATCTTTTGCCGAGGTGTTTCTTGTGATTGTGAGTGATTGGTTGGATATATCTCTACTCTACAACGTTGGTATAACAATCACTCTCCACTCCTTTTCTTACTTGTTTATCTTGCTAGTTGTTTAGCTTGTTTAGTTTAGTCTTCTTGTTTAGGAGTGTAGCAAGTTTGTAGTTGTGCTTTCTTGTTGTAACTTGTGTTTAGCCTTCTTGCTAGACTTGTGTAGGTGGCTTGCATAGCTTAGTTGTGGTAGTGCTAGAATAGTGTCGCCCTTTGTTTTACTAATCAACTTGTCTAGTTGAAGTTTGTAGAAATTTTAAATAGGCTATTCACCCCCCTCTAGCCATTTGGACCTTTCACTTAATAAATCTATAACTAAGTTATACATGATCTAATGAGTATTAAATTTTTACCACAATTTAAACATATAATAATTAGCCTAACATAAAAAATTCATCATAATTGGACCATATAAACTGTAGCTATGAACTATTCTAATTAATTATAGAAAAACACAGATCTAAAGTTACAACAAAAACTTTCTATTAAAGCATACCATATTATATGTTCATTGTGTAGATCTACTTATGTGTAGTCCAACAAAATCATATTTACTATTTTATGAATTTTATGTGATTTACTATAATTTTACAAATATTTAGACGAAATAAATAAAAATGAAAAAGACAAAACAGCCTTCAAAACCGCTTGTAACCATGCTAGGGACGTAATATGCACGGTTTCAAAAGTTGAGGGATGTATTTTACCCGGTTTTGAAGTTCAAGGATGAAAAACAGACTTTCGCAAAAGTTGAGGGACCTAAAGTGGACTTCTTCCTTTCTGCACAGTGTCCAAATGTGTTTGGGCTCTGCTGGATGAGGATATAACAAACTTAATTGCTCATTTGCGCATCTCTAACCCAAAACATTGAGTTACCTTTATGTGCTGCAATATTCCTCAAGCTGATGCGATACGAGTCCTTGTTACTTGTTGGGCAATATGGCAGGCAAGAAGGAAGGCAATTCATGAGAGAGTCTTTCAGAGCCCGAATCAAATTCTGCCAAGGCCCACTCGTCCGCAACCGCAGCCACTGCCTTGCAGATAGCCAGATACCAATGGCGTCACTGACCATCAAACGTCTGAAGGTCACTGAGTTCCTCTCCTTCCAAAGAATCCAGGCTACAAGCAGGAACATTGAGTCGAAGAATGATTGTGCTGTCGGGTCTAGTCGTTTACGTTGGCGTAACCACCAAGGGCCAAGACCGTCCTCACCATCCGGCGCCAATGCAGCCAAGCCCAAAGGAGACAGTAGCATGAACCAAGCATGTCTGGCAAGGACGCATCCAAGGACCAGATGCCCCTCCGTCTCCGTTGCTTGCCCGCAGGCGTCGTAGTCCTGGAGGCCGTGTCTCTTCCTTCTATCTGTCGTCCAGAGGCGCTTGTGGAGCGCAAGCCATCCAAAGAACTTAACCTTTGACGGCGCCCTTGTCTTCCAAAGGTCCTTAGCTCCGAGTAGCACGGTAGAGATGATAAGGGGAATGGAGTTTAAGGGAGGGAACCAAATTCAGTCTAAACAAAAAAAACTCGAGCATGATCAATTTAGAGGATATGCTCGCCCTCTTCCTTCCCGTCCTTAGTTTAGGACAGTGGAAAGTATTTTTCCTTTTATTTTAGGAATTTTGGGAACATTTCAACAAAGGAGATCTTTCACAGGTCAAACGAGACCTAAGATTTAATCTAAAAGAAATTATTAGATTGAATCCATTTGCATTAAAAAATTGCATTAAAAAAACCGATCAAAAAAGGACGAGCGAAGTAAGTGATCGAAAAACTCTGTAAAACAGGTTGGATCCAAAGGAGCTGTTGGAGTGGTTTGCTATAAAATCGAGTAGAGTTCATTGCAACTAGTGCTATGATTATACCAAATATAACTGAACCTGAGACTCTGGAAGGAATGGCTTGCTTGGAGGCACTAGCTCTTTCCTAAACATTGTGGTTTTCGAAGGATCATAGTGGCTTCAGATTGCCTAAACATTGTGAGGAACATTAATGAAATGTCTCTTTATACTTATGTGATGGTCCTCAAGGATATCCAGGGAAGGGCAAAATCCTTTGATTATGTGTGTTTTCCACATGAAGGTAGGGAATGTAATAGGGAGGCTGATCGTCTAGCTAAATATGCATGTTCACTTGGAGCTGGCCGTCATGTATGGCTTGGCTCTCCTCCTGTATTTCTGAATGTAATCATTTCAATTGAGTAATAAAATCCCTATCTTCCCCTAAAAAAAAAAGATGAAAAAAATCCACTTCACATCTCCTGGTGCTTTGCATACGACAGTTCCCTAGATACAATATTCAGAGGAGGCGCAGTTTTGACAATTGGCCTCCTCTGCACACAAGATAAATCTGTCAAACTGCAAGCCTCGAAGCAAATGAAAGGAAAACCATTCAAGAACACAACCATGTCCAGGGAGATGGACCACCCCACCGCCGATCCGAATAGTGCATTGGCAGTGACGGGTCCAAAGAAAAACAGGAAACAACCAAATCAGGATACAGGCCAGATATTGGTACTGTAAAGAACGTAGCTCCACATGGTGGTCACGCTACATGCACTGATTCACGTCCAGTTCCTGCCGCAGGACCATCTGCTACTGTGGACAACAGAGGACCTGACCTGCAGAAGGAGGAAAAGATAAAGGCTGGATTATGGAATCAGATTGAGATCCAAAGCAGATGAGTGCACAAAAATGAAACGGAAAAGGAGAAATACCTGAACATGTTTCATGCACGAAAAAGTTCAAGCTATCTTGGAACGATGCACCAATCATAGGGAAACAGAAAGTTACTACAAAAGATCAGCTGGTCCTTGCTGAGAACTTTTTGTCAGTGATAATTGATCAAAAGGTCACAGCACATAACAAGAAACTGACCATTCCTTTTTCGGTTTGGACTGAACAATGGGGCACCTTAAAGGTAGTAAAATACTAGGCATATATCACATGCCAATCTTACATGAAGGTTTTGAAACAAAATTACCGTTCTTGTACTGGGTATGGAGTGACCTAGATGGCAAGAACCAGAAAACGCTAGACTTCTCACATTTTTGACAAATGACATTTTCAACTGTTCAGTTTCATCACCCCAGACTGGCAGTTGGAAAACTGAACATGTGGTAAAGTATACTGTTGACTAGAGACAACAGACACGACTAGAACCTCGTATTACACCTTAAGCATAAAGGAATGAGGCACATTGTCAACAACTGAACGGCAGAACAAAACTGCAACCTTCTTTTCAGATGCTACTTACAAGAAACAGTCAAGCGAGCATGAGGTCAGATGCAAAGAAAAATTTACACTCAGTTATATAAGAAAACTTCTCTGATGGATGAGTCAACAATGTGAAGATCACGACCTCCAACTGAATATGAAACATAAAGGAATGGGGTGCATAGTCAACAAGTGAACATAAACAAAATTAGCAAATTTCTGAATTCAAATGATACCTACAAGAAAGAGTCAAAGAAAACCATGGGGTCAAGTGCACGAAAATAATATTATGGTCTTGGATTTAAGAAATTTTTTCAGATTGATGAGTGAAATGTAATATACACGATACATCATTAGGCCAAAGAGAGTACAAGATGCTAATCTCCCAAAAACTATACCACCAACAAGAGGAATTGGAGTTCTGAACATCCAAGCCTACAAACAAAACTTACTTCCCTGTATCGAGAACCCAACCAGAGGTGTAGCTTCAACAACTTTTGCCATGCCGGGAATGAAAAAAGGTTTAGCCAGACTATAGATAGAAGCCGTTGGATGTATATACAGTACTTGGCCAATCCAAAGAAGAACACCTTAAAATTCCTCATTCATGCCTTTCCACAGCAGGTAATCTAATGATAGCCTTTTGCACCTCTGGATTGATACAGTTCCAATCTGATCTTTGCTTCAGGCAACAAGTTGTCTATTACTGGGTCTTGCATCATGTAAGCTTGTTTGGAAGCCCATTCGAGCACTGTGAGGATTTCTGCTTGTGCCAACTCTTCGCTGTCTGGGACATTGTGTGCAATGTAGCATACAAGGGTGAGTGATGCAATCTGAACCACCTGCTCACTGAAATACACAAGCTGAACTAGATGCTTAGCTCCGCCTGCACTGATGATTGCTTTAGAATGGTCAACGTGCAGGTAATTATCCGTGCACGCAAACTTGGTCAGGGCAATTGCTGCCTCTCGAGAGACATCTGCTTCCCTCTCATCAAGAAGCTTCACCAATGGCCCAATAATCCGAGTCTCTGTAGCACGGAAGGTTCTGGACAAGCAACCTAGTGAGATAATGCAGGGAATTAGGAGATCATCATACTCAGCCTTCTCAACAACACGCAGGAGCTGGTCAACAACAGCCCGGGCAGCAGGAGAAGTTGGCTTGAATGCTGATCGCCGTAGGTCGGAATTCTGCTCGGCCACACAGCAGATCTCCATGAGAGCCATTGCAGAATTATATTGCACGTCACCTTCACCTTTCTCGAGAAGAACAGCAAAGCAGAGCAGAGCCCTTGACTCTGTGATGCTCTTACAAATAGCTGCATTTCCCTTGGCAAGCTGCCACAACGCCTTAGCTGCATTGGCCTTCATGTATGCCTTTGTCTCAGGGTCCTCGAACTCCCTGCCCCTTGTACTCGTTCCTGACAATGACGCATTGTGCTGCTTCGTTGCCACGACACCACCACCATTACTGGATATGTTGTGCTTACCACTGCCGGATATGTTGTGCTTACCACTGCCTCCAGTAGACTTGGAAGCCATGGTGGACTGCACCAAACTGTGGATCTCATTCTTGCTCTGGGAAGCGTGTCCAGCCGGATACCTCATGCCGCCATGCTCCCCTGCATCCAATAAGTCCGGCTGAACTGCAGAGCCGGTGCTGTTCTTTTTGTCCATTAGCACGGAATGTATTGACATCTTGGACGTGATGGCGTACTTGGAGTGCTCCTGCACCGTCTCGAAAGCGATGTGGCCGACGAGCAGCCGGATCACGTTGTGCTGCGCGAAGGCGTCCTGGGACTTGGGGTGGTTGGCAGCGAGCTCCGAGACGGCCCAGGCCACCATGGCCTGCACCTTCATGGGGCCCTCCTTGAGCACCTTGGCGAAGGCCAGGCACACCCCGGCCTGGACCATCTGCTCGACGCACTCCGGATCGCGGCCCAGGAGGCCGATGGCGAGCGCGCAGTTCTCCTGCCCCTCGAGATGCCCCTCCTTGACGAGCTTGAGCAGCGGCGGCACACCGTCCTCCTCTATGATGAGCTTGGAGTACCTGTCATTGTCGCGCGCCAGCGAGACGAGGCTGGCGGCGGCGTCAGCGCGGGCCTCGAGGTTGCCGGTGTAGAGCACGGCGATCTGCTCCCAGATGAGGAAGAGGATGGGCTCGTTCTGCGCGATGGGCGGGAGTCCGATGTGGGCGTCGAAGTCGTCGTCGTCGTTGGCCGACGAGGAGACGCGGAGGAGCCAGGAGAGGTCGCCGACAGAGTTGTCGAGCTGGTTGGTCATCTTCTTGAAGGAGCCCGCGGGGATGATGGTGAAGACGCGGCGGACGAGGCCGTGGGCGCGGCACTTGTCGACGAGGGCCAGCGCCTTGTCGAGCGCCTTCTCGGTGTCGTCGAAGATGCGGCGCGCGGGGCGCTCGTAGAGGTCGGCGCGCGCGGCCTGGCGGAGCAGCCCGGCGAGGCGCTCGACCTTGGCCTTGAGCTCCATGCACTCCTGCCGGAACGTGTAGGCCTCATCGGACCACTTTATTACCTGCTCGGCGAGCTGGATCGGCCGCGCCAGGATCTGCTTGAGGTCGTCCATCTATCCCGGCCGACGACGCCCCCCCTCGCCGCGGCGGCGCGGTGAAGCAACCAACCGAATGGCGGCCGGGCCCAGGCCCTGTCCCCTATCCCGCAGGCGGCGGTGGGCGGGCTGTTCGGTCCGGCCTTCCTCCCTGCCTCCTCCGCAGGGTGGGAATTGGGGGGAGAATTGGAGGAGGAGGAGGAAGAGGAGGTGAACGGGGGGTGGTGGTGGCAGGGAGTTAATTTGGCATGGTTTTTGGTTTTTTTGGGCGACGGCCGTGTTGGGCGCGCGCGCGCGTGCGTGAGCTGGCTGCAGGCCGCGGAGACCACGGGACGGCAGCAACGCCCGTCGCGTCGCGTCTCGGCTCGGCTCGGCACGGTGCCGGTGCCTGCCTGCCTGCGCTATATTCGCGTCGATTTTGCGGGTTCTCGCTGGGCGGTGCCGCTGCGGGGTCAAATGCAGCGCCGAGGGATTGGAATCGGAATCCACCGATCGGTTCGGGGTGGTTGGCCCTTGCCTGCCTAGCTGTAGTTGGAGTTGGAGGCTGTGGCCTGTGGCTGGGTCTGGCACTCTGGCTAGCTAGCGGGCGACGTGCCGGGCTGATTGTTTGGTGCCGTGCCCACGTGGATGGAGCCGTCCTGTCCTGCTCCTGCCCCGTGGCGTGGCCCCTGGATAATGGGGGATACAATTGCACGTTTGCAGCAGGCAGATTAGGCAGACCGGGTTGCAATTGCAATTGCAATTGTGGTTCGGATACATAGTACATATGCTGCTTGCAGAGAGTTTAATGCGTCTGGTGATTGTAGTTAACGAGTTCATGCTGTGCACCTTTCGGTGATGGAAACGCCGAGCATTTGTTGCCTTGCCTGCCTAGATTTTGATCCATCACTGATATTGCAATGCTTTCGGATCCGGCTGCAGTCACTAAATCTGATTTTTCATATCAATCATTTCTGATACCAAGTTTCGATCTGACTAATTATTCAATGTAGATTGCAAACTTTATATATATATATATATATATATATATATATATATATATATATATATATATATATATATATATATATATATATTGTAGACAGAACTAAATTAAATACACCTACTTTTCTTCATGCTGCTTTTATTTCACATAAGATAGTATTACACTTTTATAGAGTACGTTGAGTGGTTACAACTAATGAATTGTCAGAATTATATGTGGCATTTAATATTAGCCATTCAGGTGAAGCAATCCCATTTATGCCTTGAAATAATCTCAATTGGAGGAATCAATGTCCTTTGTCGTAAAAAGCTTTACAAAAACACAGAATACAATCATTTATTTTCTGCCCACAAAAAAGGGTCATTTATTTTCTCCAATCACAAATACACTAGGTACATGTCTGTCCAAAGTAGTAGTAGTAGTAGTAGTAGTAGTAGTAGTAGTAGTAGTAGTAGTAGTAGTAGTAGTAGTAGTAGTAGTAATGATAATGATAATAATAATAATAATAATAATAATAATAATAATAGTAATAGTAATAATAATAATAATATCTATAAAAATGTAATACTATCTTATGTGAAAAGAGTCATATCTTCCTATCAGAAAACATGCCATTTAGGATAAAATTGTGGTTAAACGTGGAAATTATATGTGCATGTGTATATGTATACAAAATACTTCCAAAATGTCTTATAATTGGAGGCTTTAAAGAAGTGTATTTTATAAGAAATTAGTGTTCAATGATACATATAACAGACCAAGATCCTGCAAAGCTAGATGTATACGTAATTATTATTGACCGGAGATAACATTGGTATAAAAGGTTATCTTTGTTGAAAAGATATGAAAAGGTTTCATAATATCGACGAAATGGAAAGTACTCCCTCCATCCCAAATTTTAAGTCATTCCAATAATCTTGGTGAGTCGAAGTATTTTCACGTTTGACCAAAATTATAGAGAAAAATACTAAGATTTGTAACATAAAGTGAGTATACTATAAAAATATAATTAAGAAAGAATCTAATAATATTTAGTTAGTATCATAATAATTATTATTTTACAATATAAATTTAGTCAAACTTAGAAAAGTTTGACTTTTTAAGATTCTTGGAATGACTTATAATTTGGGATGGAATGAGTAAGTAGTAAGGTGCAGCTAGCTATAGACAAGTGGAAACAGAGCAGTGCATAAACGAAACCACGCACCACGGATGGACACCACAAGATGCCACCTTTGTTGTCTTGGCACGTTCAGCGGCCGCATAAGCTCAGGAGTCGACAAACAGCATCCCGTTGTCGTTGTCCACCAATCTCATCGGGACGCGAGAAGGAAGATGTCGCGTTTAGCGGCGCCAGATCACCTGGCCACAGGAGGCGGAGAAAACAGAAAACCTCACACAACGGCGGTTGCCGCCAAACAGAATGCAAACTGAAATTTGACTGATGCTAATAATGGTTTGTTGTGAGCATATAGTTTCTTCGCCGAAAAAGCACGGTTGATAAATTCAGGCCTTGTTTAGTTCACCTAAAAATTCAAAAAGTTTTTAAGATTACCTGTCATAACGAATCTAGCGGCATATAAAAGTATTAAATATAGACGAAAACTAAAACTAAAACTAATTACACAGTTTGCTTGTAAATCGCGAGACGAATATTTTGACCTTAGGTAGTTTATGATTGGACAATATTTACCATAAACAAACAAAAGTGCTACAGTAGCAAAATCCAAAAAAATTTCACATCTAAACAAGGCCTCAAGCGAATAAAAAAAGGCTCATTTGTTTGCCCCTAATCACCGGAATCGTTAGTTTATTTGTGTAAGATTTCAGCAGGAATGTATCCTAGTGTCAAACTGCCCCAAAGGAATGAGTCTTAGAGTAATTCTAAGAACCTAGCTAAATTTTATTGTTTAACTATTTTGTAAAATAGAAAGTTTCTTAAAAAAGAAGTAATCCACAGTAGTCTTGCTATTTTACAAAATCAGATAGCTAGTGCCAGGGGTTGGCAAAGTTGTAAAACCAATCAACTACTGCCACCGAAAATTAAGAGATAATCAACTTTCTATTTTACAAAATCAAATAACACATTTGTTGAAGTCTATTTTTTGTTATACAAATTTTAAAATAGCATTCATAACATGAATACTCAAGTTGTTGGAGTTGCTCTAAGTGTGATTTGGTCCCTCTTAAGGAGATAAATCCGGATGATGTTTTTCATTTATCTAAAAAGATAGTCAGAGGCTAGCAAATTATATTGCAGCCACGTTTCAGATCCCACACGGCTAGACGCGTACTCCGTACTGTACAGTTCAGCTGCTGCCGCCGCTTAGTGCTTACCATACCATGTGCCGAAACAGTTGTTAAATGCGAGCAGTAGCTCTACTAGACCTCACAGTTTCTTCGTGCGGCCCAACGATCGCGGTAAGGAGAGCGGCGATCGAGCGGATCAGCAATCGCTTACTACCATCTGTTTAAATATATATATATATATACACACAACCCCGGCGTTGTGCGCTGTCACGCGCGTTTCCTCTTTGTTTTTCTTCTTCCTTTGCCCTTTTTTCTTTTCCAATCCAACAACGAGGAATGGATAATGGATGGGAGTGGAACGCGTGGCCATGCCGGCCCGGTCAATGCGAGCAAGGAGTGGGCTTGTCCGTGATGCGGATGCGAGGACGACGACGGGACGGGACGAGGAGAGAGAGGGGTTGTCCCGTTCAAGGTCGCGCGTGGCAAATTGCCAATGACCGAGCGCGTGCGATCAACCGAGCAGTTGAGTAGCAGTAGTTGATTGGTTCTACACTTGTACAGCACTCCAGCAACGGTCCAGCAACGGCACAGCCAACCGAGTCCTTGACATATAGACGGGCAACGGGGAGTCGGGGAAAAGTGCGAGTGCGACCAGCGAGGTGGAGACGCCAGGGCGCTAGCTATTGTGCGCCGCGATTGCATACACGTCGTTTTCGATTGCACCAGTTGCATGTACTGTACAGCAGCCGCTCGCTGCAGTTTGCTGCCCGTCTGTGAGGCTGCAGCTGCAAACCATGGAGATAATCCCAACTTGGTGAAGGAGTGGGCTATAGTAATGACAGGTCGACTGGTTGAGCAAGGGGATAATCCCAACTGGGATTAGTATTTGGGGAGAGGAGAAACCGAGAGACAGTTTTCAGTTGGACAGGCACTGGCACCAAGTGGTAGACAGCGTTTTCAGCAAACTGTGCGAGCGAGGAAAAAAGATCAGTAGCCAGTACTCCTACGGTATCATCAGTAATAAACAAGATTCAACAGGTAGTAAAACAAGCAAAATCTCGCGACTCGCGAGGCAATGGACGACATCAGGATGAGGTACAGAAGTGTGTAATTGCCGACACAGAAGTCGGATCAGCCTGCACAGAAGTCGGAAGTGTGATGGAGTACTACTCATCATCAGCTGACAGCTGGTGTATCTGTGTGTTTGTACTCGGAAATATGCGATGCAAATTTCTAGTTTTGGGGTGTTTGGTTTTTACCCCCGAGATCTCAGCCCCACCGCTACCATCGGACGGCTGCCTAGAGCCACCGCCGGTTCGGGTCGGGACCGGAATACCACCACTCTAGGATCAACCTGCACAGTTCCCGGCTTCCCGCCGCCGCCGCCGCCGCGGGCAGCACCGGCCGTCGGCCTCTTCGTCCCCGCCCAGCTTGCGAGAAAGAGCGAAACGTTTCCCCTTCGAATCCTCGCGTGCCGGGGGTGACACGCCTCGTGGTACCGCCGGGAGATGGTGAAGATAGTGACGTACAACGTGAACGGGCTGCGGCCGCGGGTGGCGCAGCACGGCTCGCTCCGCCGCCTCCTCGACGCCCTCGACGCCGACATCATCTGCTTCCAGGTCCGGTCAATTGCTGATTTCACACTCACTAAACTGAACCCCCATGTGTCAAAACCCTAGCTCAGTAGTGCTTACCTGCCTGTGCTTATCACTCACTGTTGGACTCGGACTCCACTTGAAACGCGGAAATTTCACTGATGTTGGACGCAATGCAAACAGACGAAGTTTCAAGCTTACCGCGACTGACACTTCATTTCAAGGAAAAAGAGAATGTATCTGCGGGTCCTGCTAGTTTACATTCTAAAGAAGAAGAAGAATAAAGAGAATATCTTGTATCTAGTTTAGTAATCAAACAATTGTGTCTGTGGTGAGATGCAATGCAATTCGTTGTTTATTCTATCTAATGCAAAGAGTAAAACTGAGCGAGGTGGTGTTAGGCTTGCGATGTAGTACTGATTTATTCGAGGTAACTGCATCAATGCCTGCTGTATTGTAGGAGACCAAATTGTCAAGGCAGGACCTATCTGCGGATGTCATCATGGCTGAAGGATATGAGGCCTTTGTTTCATGCAATCGCTCTTCAAAAGGCCGTGGAGCATACTCTGGTATGTTGTTTTTTGTCATGGCGTCACAATCAGTAATTACAATATGTTGATTTATTTGATATACTGATGCATAGTTGCTTGCCTGGTTGGAGATGTTCTCTGGGTTCAGCATTACTTTGATCGCACCACGTTCTCAGTCAGTTACTGTGCTTGAATCCTTTGTAGGTGTTGCAACATTTTGCCGAGTAACATCATCATTTTCCAGCCAGGAGGTTGCTTTGCCGGTAGCAGCTGAAGAAGGCTTTACTGGACTTCAGGACTATGCAAAAAATAGTGAAACTGTTGGGGATTTCATTATTGCAATGCCTGTCGAGGAGGAGGGTCTTGGTGAAATCACAAGAGAGGACCTCCTAAGGGTTGACAATGAGGGGCGGTGCATCATCACTGATCATGGACACTTTGGTAAGTAGCTTGTTCCCTCGATAGGAACATAACATAACTGTCTGCATTTTTTCAAGCTTTTTTATTGCATATTGGATTTTTGTTTTGTATGTAATAATGATAATGCCTCTCCACTTGTTTAGTTCTTTTCAACATATATGGCCCAGCTGTTGAAGAAGATGATAAAGAGCGGGTTCGTTTTAAGCTACTCTTTTATAAGATACTGCAGGTACTTTATGTGCATCTCTGCCAATAAGTATCTTTCATGATGAATATTTCACCAACACTTCTATCTCACCAATGTTTATTGCTTACCTATTTATGCTTCTTATACTTGCTTATTTCTTTCAATACCTCTTAGAAAAGATGGGAACATCTATTGGCTCTTGGAAAGAGAGTCTTTGTTGTTGGTGATTTGAATATTGCTCCTGCTTCTATAGATAGGTGTGACGCGCCACCTGGCTTCGAGAAGCAAATGTAAGCTTTTCTTTATTCTATTGTATATATATATTTTTGCTATGCTTCCAATTATGAAGCATCAGAAAATAACAATACATTTTCATTATCAATTTTCTAATTAAAGGTTCCGAGTATGGATGAGATCCATGCTGAGAGAACATGGAGGTCCCTTTTTTGATGCTTTTAGATCAAAACACCCTGAAAGGTACTGGAATGCCCCCATAAATCATTCACGTTTACATACTTTACTGAGCTACCCCAACTGCTTGCGCGCATGATTTATTATTAAAAGCTGTTCATATTTACTGAAAAGCAGATACCATCACCCTGGTCAGATAGAACCCTCTTAATAAGCACTAAGTTGTAACAATGAGTTGAGTTTAATCTAGTTTCATTCTCCATGGTTGACTGGCTTTTGCTTTAAGCTGGAAAAAACTTCCTTCTTACAAAAGCTATAAAAAAAAGATTGTTTATGAGGAACTAGTTTTGAAAACTGCTTGCTTTTCAAGTAAATAGCCGGCTTTTGAAAATTATTTTTTAAAAAAATGTCTAATTGATTTTCACTGCTTTATGCAGAAGTCGTTTCTGAAAAGCCAAACAAACGGGCTTATAAATAAACCCATCCCAAATTACTTGCTAACCCATATTCTGATGTGTTTCTTTTGTGCAGGACAGGAGCATATACTTGTTTTAATCAGAAAATTGGTGCTGAAGAATATAACTATGGTTCTAGAATCGACCACATTCTCATTTCCGGTTCCTGTCTCCATCACTGTGATTCTGTGGAGTACCATAACATTTTTTGTTGCCATGTAGAAGAATGTGAGATAATGAATCATTTCAAAAGAGGGAATTCTGAAAATTTGTCAAAGTAAAGAATAGTGAATTTCAGTTTCTCTGAAATAAAGTGGATAATGTTACATGATTTGCAGTGTTACATTAGAATGATATACTCTTTCCATTCTCTACAGGTGGAAAGGGGGAAGAAGTAATAAGCTAGAAGGATCTGATCATATTCCAGTTTATATTTTACTGAAAGAAATACCTGAACTTCCAGTTCATAATATCCCACCATCAGCTGCAAGATATCTTCCAGAGGTCCGTGGACGGCAACAAAGTATTGGTGAGTGAATTTTAGTGTTCTGTAGTTCTTTTTTTATTGTAGCTTGCTTTTGCAGTTTATTGTGTATGTGTATGTCCTAAAACCCGTTTCTGTGTAAAATTTGTTTTTGCTAAAGCAAGTAGCTGTAGATGTTCATGGGAACTTTTCTATCTTATGTAAGTACTTCATTTTATTATCTGTTAATATTCTTTTCACGTTGTGTTAATGTGCTCGCAAAATCCGTACTTATTTTCATAGAACTTTCGGTTAAGGCAAGTGCACCTCATCATTTTTCGTTTGAAGGAGATCATAGCTTTGTTTCAGGACTTGGCTTACTTTGTGTTTATTAGTCACATACCTCGACTATGTCAACAGAATGATCTGTGCAAATTATCTTTCACATTTTCCTGATGTTCACTGTTGATTTCAGAAAATAAACCCTATGTTTAATCATGCTTAATATAGCATGTTTTGCTGTGCTGTGCATTACTCTTTGGTGTTGTAGGATTTTTCTTTAGTATTCAGTTCATCATATCTTGTATAAGTTGGTAAGGCATCTGATCTTATATGGCAAGTAGCTCCTAGGTTATACTTGGGCACACTTTGCATGAAGTGGTACTAGTTACAGTATATTGTGCATAATCTGACTGCTAGTGTTGTTACAATTTGCAGTATCATTCCTCGATAAAGGGAAAATTTATGAGCTGCAAAATGCTGCAAATTTGATTCAGTCCGGAGATATAGTAGGCCATAGCTACTGTAGTGATAACATGGAAAATAGAACTATAGCCAAGGAAGGACTGACAACTGGTATAACTCAGTTTGCAAAAGGTGGTAACCTTCCTAGTTTGATGCGCAAGGGGACAGATCTAGATCAATTGACAAATGAATGTATAATTGGCATCTCTCATAGCAGCCAGAGAGCTTCACTGTCTAGCACCAAGTTTGTGCCAAAAAAGAAAATTAAGAGCAACTTATCATCTCAACCAACAATCAAGTCATTTTTTCAACGACCAGGGTCAAAGACAGTAAATGCCAGTACCAGTACCAGTACCTTAGTTACTCCAGCAGAAAAAGTAGACCTTACAAATCAAACATGTGTTCCAAACGATGATAGTCTACATGAAAACATGCAGTGCACAACTTCAGCAGCCGAAGATCAGGATAATACAAATGCATCATCCTGTTCACTTTCAGCAGACAAATCTAATGGTGCAGCATTAGAGTGGCAGAGAATACAACAAAAGATGAAGATGACACTACCGCGTTGCAAAGGGCATCGTGAACCATGCATTCCGAGGTCTGTGAAGAAGGGTCCTAATATAGGCCGTTTGTTCTATGTCTGTGCTCGTGCTCAGGTACACATGTATTCACAGTTTACTGCTTAGTAGACATTGCATCATCATGTCATTTGAACAGTTAAATAGGCTGTAAACAATGTTTAAATTGCCCTTGTAGAGAATACAAAGCATTTTATCTTATTGTGACCATCACTTGTTATATTTTATCAGGGACCTGCATCAAATCCAGAAGCAAATTGTGGCCACTTTCAGTGGGCACCTGGAAAGTCTAAAGAGAAACGTCAGTGACTGCCCCCCTCCCCCTCTTCCAGGTGAAAGAATTCCTTCAGCACTCAGCATATGCTTTTATGTTGTGCTAACTGTCCATTTTAGCTTGGAGCCCAGGATATTTTGCTTCCTGTGAGTCTGGTACATAACTTTGTCCCAGCATATGGAAACCAATCCTGTCTGTAATGTTTTCCATGGAAACCAAATGTGGGCATTATCACCCATCTGTCTCCAGAAATGAAGTGCCAGTTGTGCAGGAGAGCGACTGACTCCTATATCTCTTTCCAACATTTACTCGTTAAAAGAGTCATTTATATACTCCTTTTCAACCAGGTGGCATGCCATGGTAGGTTTTTTTTTTTCCTTCCTTTTCAAAACGACGGGATAGGGCATATATTATACAGTAATTCACATTGTCTACCTTCAGCCTATGTGGACAACCATTTTGAGTGAATCCACTTATGCCTTTCCAATTCCAACTGATGAGCATGTTCAGGTTAACAACTTAACCCAAGCCACTGGAGAATTGGGTTTAAGTGAAAGATACTTGACTAGCATCACCTGACTAAAAGAATCCAAGCATTTTTCTTCCCGCCGTCTGAAACTATTTGCTGGTCCTTCTGTGTTAGACTGTTATCTGGCCTCACTCCCTACATTGACCTGGATTTGCTGGGCAAGAGATTGTTTCCCTCGTTGATGTGCCATTATACTTAATTTCCTGGGAAATTGATACCGTTTATTTATGTTTCCGAGCCCACGTGGAAGGCATGATGAGCTTGATTACTCGAAACAGTGTAACCCGGAGGAACCTACTACTGGCTACGTCCTTTGCATGATTGACGAAGCTATGTGTGCATATGTGCATCTCGTTGGGAGCAGTTGGACGCGGAGCACAGGTTGTGGTTTGAATACGTGCAACTCAAATTATTGGAAGCAGGAAGCTCTGGTTGACTTTTGTCCTTTTCATGTATACGTTTGATCCTTTTTTGTGTGTGGTGGTGGTGTGTGTGTGTTTGGGGGGTATTATATATATATATATATATATATATATATATATATATGTGTGTGATGCGTGCTAAAAGAATGTTCATGGGATGAACGGCAAATTTTAAAATCAAAGCAAACGAAGAGTGAGGGACAAGGCTACATTCTTGCTACACACCTCGTTCCTCTGAACCAAACACGCGCACTTGAGGCCCTGTTTAGATTGGGGTTGAAAATTTTTTGGGTGTCACATTGGATGTGTCGGAAGGATGTCAGGAGGGGTTTTCAGAAACTAATAAAAAAAATAAATTACATAGCTCGTCTAGAAATTGCAAGACAAATTTATTAAGCATAATTAATCTGTCATTAGCACATGTGGGTTACTGTCACTTAAGGCTAATCATGGACTAACTAGTCTTAAAAGATTCGTTTCGTGATTTTCAACCAAACTGTATAATTAGTTTATTTTTTTATCTATATTTAATGTTCCATGCATGTGTTTAAAGATTTGATGGGATGATGAAAATTTTTTTGGGTGGAAACTAAACAGGGCCTGCATGGTGGACAACAGGATCGTAGCTCTGTCGTGGTTATTAGTGTCACATCGTAATGTTGATGTCTCTTATTCAACAGTTCCCGTCACCGCGTCGCGTAGAGGCTGCGTGATTCCCATGCTAAATTATCTGACAAAAATCAGTGGTGTCTATGCGAACGCATCATGTGCTAAATACGCTTGACAGGTGCTAATTTATCTGGCAATCAGTGGTGTCTATGGGAACGCATCACACCATGTGCTAAATACACGTCGCGATGAGGCTCACCAATTACTGCCACGTTTTTTTTTTCCAGGAATCAGTTACTGCCACGGTGCGGCTGCTTATATATACAGCAGATATCAAAAACATTTTTCTACCAAAGAAAGGAAGTACCACAGATCCATCACATGGCCATTTACCACCTGTGACCTGCGATCGGTGACATTTTTCAATCTGTGGCAACAAAAGTTTGCAGCATTTCCCCGACAAATCATTGCACCAACCTGGAACCTTCAGCTCCAAGTCGCCAATGGCCGCTGTTGTCCATCGATAGTTGCATATATCCATGTCCTTGTGGTGGCCCCGATTCCGTCACCGTCTCGACATAAAAAAATTACCCCGTCCATGCTACGAACGAGTAAAGCAACGAACCAAACCCTCTGTCCAGTAGCGACTTCGGATACAATAATATAGGCGAGAAAATAAAAATCTCTCGGCCGGTCTGCCATCAGAGCACCATACCGCACCTAACGCCAATTGTACCATCCAATCCAATCCAATCCAAGGAAAACCGAAGAAGTCTTTGGGAGAAACAGCAGCGGAGGTCACAAGAACAAGAACACGCCTCACTTCCTCGCTCCTCCTCCGCCGGATCCATCACCCAACCCCCCTACTACAAATAAAATCATCTATCGCCACATGTTGGCTAATCCCACGCAACGCACTGATATTTTCCTTCCTTGTTTGTCTTGCTGCTAGCCGCTATCAAATCAATCGGTCTCCAGCTTACAGCGACGTGCAGCAGGTCCAGGTCAGAGCTCGATCGAGGCACAGCGCACAGGATCCTTTATTTATCCATCCATCCATGGCTGCCTCCAATAGCAGCAGCGCTGGCAAGAACAACGGCACCAACAACCCGCTGGACGCCATGGGCGCCTTCTTCTCGAAGCAGGTGGACCGGCGGAAGCTGGTGACCACCGAGAAGCGTGCGCTGGCGACGCGTCTGTCCTCCTCCGGCGAGACGTTCCCGGGGTCGGAGCACCGCCCCGCGGACCGGAAGCGGTGGATGGCGGAGCTGGGCGCCGACAAGCTGCGCGTGCACCAGGTGGTGTGGCCCGGCACGCACGACTCGGCCACCAACAAGATCGGCGTGCCGTTCGTGACCCGCCCCTTCGCGCAGTGCCAGTCCATGTCCGTGTACGAGCAGCTGGCCACGGGCACGCGCGTCGTCGACGTGCGCGTCCAGGAGGAGCGCCGCGTGTGCCACGGCATCCTGGCGACGTACCCCGTGGACGTGGTGCTGGACGACGTGAACCGGTTCCTGGGCGAGACCGAGTCCGAGGTGATCATCCTGGAGATCCGCACCGAGTTCGGGCACGAGGACCCGCCGGAGTTCGGCAAGTTCCTGGTGGAGAAGCTCGGCGAGCACCTGATCCCGCAGGACGAGGCGGTGTTCCACAAGACGGTGGCGGAGCTGCTCCCGCGGCGGGTGATCTGCGTGTGGAAGCCGCGCAAGTCGCCGGCGCCCAAGGCGGGGGACCCGCTGTGGAGCGCCGGGTACCTCAGGGACAACTGGATCGACACGGACCTGCCGGAGACCAAGTTCGAGAGCAACCTCAAGTTCCTGGCGCAGCAGCCGGCCGTGGCGGACCGGAGGTTCTTCTACCGGGTGGAGAACACGGTGACGCCCAAGGCCGACAACCCGGTGCTGTGCGTCTGGCCGGTCACGAAGCGGATCCACGGATACGCGAGGCTCTTCATCGCCGAGGTCTTCGCCAAGGGCCTCGGCGACAAGCTGCAGGTCTTCTCCACCGACTTCATCGACGGCGACTTCGTCGACGCCTGCGCCGGCGTCACCAAGGCGCGCGTCGAGGGCACCGCGTGATCATCGTCGACGAACCCGCCGCGCGCGTGGTACCCGTACGTATTCCCCGATTTGATTAATAATTATTAGGACGTGCCCGTGCATGGGGCTCGTAGCAATTTAGAGGAGTCACCGCGATTACAGGCAGAGGTTGGTGTCCGTCTTGTCGTCGGCGTCGGGACGACTAGTGTGCAGTTTGCTTTCTCGTTAGGAGTTGTATGTAGCTTGCGTTGGGTGTAGTAATCGAGACGTACGGGGCATTGCAGTGTATGTACTGTGTAGTGTACACTCCAGACGTGCAGTATATTCATTCATGTGTAACGTGTGCGTCCGTGTATACTGTGTATAGTGATGAATTTGCTCGTGGGAGCAAAGGAGTAAATAAACATATACAGTGATGGATTTTTCACAGGTGGTTGTTTCGAGTGATGGGAAGAGAGGCATTTATTTAGCGTTTTTCGGTGGTAGAGTATAGTAAAAGATTTTAACATTTCCTCCTGGGCCAATTCACTAACGCATTGTCAAATTTTTTTTAAAAAAATCACTAACGCATCGTCCTTGTGTAATATACTAGCGTTATGCTCGAGCAGTTTATGACGGCTTAATTAACAGCAGGAATGGCATGGCATTGATGATAATAATGTTTTATGGCCTGGCAAAGTGACAAGTAGCCGCTGAAATTATTCGTCACCTCTGTGCTCACCGGCCCCACGGCTAATAAATACTAAATCCATCAATCACGAGGGCTCTGCAGGGAATCAACAATTGGCAAAACACGAGCCACATGGCTTTCCACTTGATTCCGGGCCCCATCAATCACCTACCTCTCTTTTCTTCTTCATTTTCATCAAAACTGTGGTGTCCTTTCTTCCCTGCCTTTTGGGCAGGAGGAGCTGTGCACACGCCCTTATCCACGGTGAGCGCGACATGCCAACTAAAAAAAAAAAATGTGATGACAGGGCCCAAATGTCTCAGCCCAGTTGTCGCCAAAGGCCTGGTGGGCCTGTACTGCGTACAGCGTTCTAAGCCTTCTAGGTGCTACTTAGTTCTGGGCCTAGTTACAGTTTCAGCTGGGCTTTACGGTGCGCTGCCGTAGGCTGTAGTTAGATGCAACCGACGAGGGACGGACAAACATGGCGACGGTCATTATCGTGCGGCAGTCGCTGCCCCATGATTCGTGCAAGTCAATGGACCTTTTCGGTATAGCTTCAGTGGCGAGGGGACGCCAGAGGCTGGGGCGACGTCGGTGCCGAAGCCCGAGCTGGTGGCGGCAGCCGGGGACGCCAAAGGCCAGGGCGAGGCAGGTGCGGCGGAGGCTAGAGCTGGGGGTGGCGGAGGCCGGGGCGGCGACCGGCGTGGCGGTCAACACAGTCGGAGCGGCGGGCAGCGGGCTAAGCCATATCCGAATCACAATGAATGTTTGGGTGGCTCACAATAAGGTATGGCGAGCCCCGCAGAACAACCTCGCATCACAACTGTACGCAGTGTCCAGAAGCCACCTCATGGCCAGCCATTACCATATAAAAAAATTTGACAACTGATTCATCATAAAAAAAATAACAACTAAAAGTTATTAAAAGTTAGAGAAAAATATTTGCCATAGATTCTGTAAGCGAAGTGTGATACATTAGTAAATTTTGGTAACTAATGAAATA
This sequence comes from Sorghum bicolor, assembly GCF_000003195.3. NCBI lineage: Eukaryota > Viridiplantae > Streptophyta > Magnoliopsida > Poales > Poaceae > Sorghum > Sorghum bicolor. The sequence continues at coordinate 66,009,838 of NC_012871.2, read as the reverse complement.
AAAATTAATAATTTGTCTTGCTCATTTTGACCACTAAAATTTGGCTATCAACCAATCCGTCCCACACTCCCAACGTTATAGGAGGAGATTAATTCAATTCACAAATGCATGCACATAGAAGTTAGACCTAGCATACGGTGTGCCTTCCTATCCCTGACCCTCTCAAATAGTTTAGGTGTAGCTCCGAGCACAATTACTGCGGTAAGCGAATTTGAACAAAATCGTCCGAGTAGAAACCGACTCCCTCCTCAATAACTGAAGCTTCCACCCGCCTTCCGTGCTCCGTGTCGCCCCACCACACTAGCCATGCCCCACCTTTGAACCCGCCTCGGTGTCACGCTACATAGAGCGAGCATGAGGAGTGAGGACCCGAGTGCCACCGCTGTGCCACCTAGTAGACGCTAGAGACTGAGGTATCGCCATGCACGTATGCGGCGGCGACGGTTGTGCTCGGGGCCACTACTTCGGGCGCGGCCTCCTCGCCGGGGCAACGCATGCACAGGCGCCAGAACCTTCGCTTATTGACGCGCAGCGCTTGCAGCTGGAGCTAGTGCTTGCGGCAATCACCATCATGGTCTTCGTCGCCAGTGTGTCGTACATCGCACTCAGCACCATCTTCAGCTGCTTCTACACCGGCAGGTCCCAACAACAACCCGGCAACAGTGAGATGTGGTCGCAGGCGCAGCGGTCGGTGCCTGCTGTTGTCGAGGAAACCAAGCGCGCGCTCGAGGAGATCCCCGTGGTCATGGTGCAGGTCACGCGGGACTCTAATAGCGGCAGCGGTGGTGTCGGTGCCGTCGAGGACGACGATGAGCCAAGGGAATGCGCGGTGTGTTTGGCGGAGTATGCGGGCGGGGAGGAGGTGCGCGTGCTGCCCACGTGCCGCCATGGTTTCCACCGCGAGTGCGTTGACCGCTGGCTGCTCACGCGTGCGCCCACTTGCCCTGTCTGCCGTGCCCTCATCACGCCGCACGCCGAGGGTCCCGACGCCAAGGTCTAGACTACGTCGCTGGTGATATAGGCGCGCTTCCTTAAATGACACCAATCTAGTAATGGTGTTGAGCTCGGTTTTGCTGTTAGCATTCAAATTTCAGGCAAAAGAAGGTGAGAACATTCATTAGATCAACGTTTCTTCTCCACATTTTTTTTGCTACATCAACGATGATTATATATTGTAGTTAATTAATAGGTTGTAGCAAGGTTTTGAACTATGTCAGGATGGTGTGGTACAGGCCTATTTATCATGATCCGAGTTAATTAAATCTATCCTTGTGTTTGGGAGGGCTCTCCCGACCTTTGGTTCTACTCACACCTATTCTAGCAACATTATAGATAGGCTCTTTTTCTTCGCACAAATGGGTTATATGTTCACGCACTCGTGTAACCTCTCCACATGCCGCCGCTGGAGAAGAAGGGTCCGAGAATAGGGTTCCCAATCATAGGCAGGCCTAGAAGTGAGTTTAGGTGATGGCCGCAACATGACAATGAGTTAACAAGGTCATCGTCAGATCCGTGGGTGGCAGGAGAACAGTTGGGGGGAGAGGGGTGTGGTTGTGCGTCAACTAGTTAACGAGTGATTACGACACCTGCGGTGGTAGGTCGACCCATGTAGGTCACTCGACAAGCGCTTGAGTCAACTTGTAGTTCTCTACCAATACTTGACTTTTCGTGTAGGCTATTTAGATTAAAAAACTATTTCGTCAACCTGGGCCGTTCATATGGTAGTTGGCAGTCGTATTCATTGTAGTCATATACCATTTAATCTACTGCATTGACTCATGTTGACGTCGGTTTCTAACAATTAATTTGCATGCACATCGGTTGTCCTTCTGTGGTCATGCATCGATTTATTGGATGCTAGCTCATCCCTTGAGTCGTTTTGCAGAGTTCACTGGAGAAGCCATTGGGAGATAGCTAAGGTTTGGGAGAGAAGTGAAGAGGTTTTGGTTCATCAAATTAATCTAATAGAAAGTGAGATTCATAGAGGATTTAGAGTCTATCTGTCCTTGCCAGCTCCGATCTCTTATATTTCGTTATTTGGTAGTGGGCTACACAAGGTGTTGTCCATGTATTGATCTCCGCCGTTTCTAATAGAAAAGTGAGATTCATGGAGGATTTAGAGTCTATCTCTCCTTGCTAGCTCCGACCTCTTATATTTCGTTATTTGCATGCACCAGGAAGTATAGATGATATTGTTGTTTAAACACACAAGCCGGTCGAAGATATGCTTATGCTTTTAGCAAATTAGTAGTGTCCTAATTTGGTTATTCCACTGGCCCTGGGTTATATATTTTGAAATTTTGAAACGGCAGATTGCCCTGTAACCTCTCGCGCCGCCAAGCGCGTTGAGGTGGCGAAGCGCTCCTCTGAAGAATGTGAGCCAATGAATGAAAAGCAGGAAGCAGAATACTGATATCTGTGCCTTGGTGGTCTTCACGAACTTAAATCGGAACAAAATAAATAATTTCAACTCACAACTACGGCCACACAACAAGGGATAAAGTTACCGTACTACATACCGTAATTAACCGATGGTGTATTGCATCGAATTTCCTTTTCTTTTGGTTGGCTCACCTTGGCTTCCAATTTCTGCACAGTTAACACACGCTTGGACGAGATTGCGAATCGACTTTCAGTAACACCACACCTATAGTTTAAACTCATGAATCATGCTTAAATTTGACATTTATACACGATAATAATACACAGATGAAACATCGTACATACTATAGATCATGCTACCCTACAGAATGAATCAGCCAGCGGACCATATAACATGTTTTACACACAATTTACTACAATCCACAAAAAAAAACCACCCAGACCAGACCAACGGAGAACAACAGTACATAAAGACCAATCCAATCCCAAATTAAAACCAAAACACAAAAGGGGAAGAAACTAAAAGCCAAAGCCCAGTGTCACCAGAGCGAACAAGGCCATGCACGCCGCCACTCTGCCGCTCTCACTTCTTGTTCTTGACCACCCACCGGCGCTGTCCTCCAACGGCTGCCCCTCGCCGTTGAGCAGCTGTGGCTGCTGGCCGAACACGCCCTGCCCCGCCTGCTGCTGCCCATGGCCAAAGGGGGCACCGGGCTGCCCGGCTCCCGCTCCCGCGCCGTGGACGCCGCCCGGCGCCAGCGCGTCCGGCAGCGGCGGCGAGGCTCCAAGGGGCAGCTGGTGTGGATGCCCGTGCGGGTGTGGCACGCCGACTGGAGATGGTCCCGAGAAGGGCACGCTGCCTGGTGATCCTGGCTCGCCCGATGGCGTGGTCGTCGTGCCTGGGATTGTGTCGCCGGTCGGCGGGGCGGCGAGTGGCACGCCGAAAGGTGGCAATAATGGCGTTTGAGGGCCAAAGGTGGCTGGAGCTGGAGGTGGCGACGAGTACAGCGGCTGGTCCGGCAACATGTCAGCTGGCGGGGGCGCCATCAGCGGCTGGTCCGGCGAGTCGGGAGTCGTGTAAGCTGGCGGCGGTGGCATCGACAGGTCCGGCAAGTCGGGAGACGCGGGCGGCGGTGGCAGTGGTTGTTCGGGTGCCGTGTCAACTGGCGGCTGGACCGGCAAGTCCGGCAACGTGTCGAGTGGCGGCGGCGGTGGTTGGTCTCCGACAGGAAAGTCCGTGCTCCCCGCACCAGCAAGAGTCGCTGCTGGCGGCGTCACGAGTTTTGTGCTGGCACTGGCAGTCGACGGCGGAGGGAGCGCCTCCACCGAAGGCGCGGTTGACACCGGTGGCAAGGGTGCCCCGCACTGCTGCCCCGTCCATGGCTCGCCGCTCGCCGTCCACACCGTCACACCTTCCTTGCTAACAATCTTCATGTCTCCACCGTCGTCGAGGCTCAGCGTTCCCGGATCGGCGTCGACTCCGGTGTCCCACAATGAGTGCCCTCCGGCGAAGAGCTCGAGCCCCACCGGCGAGAATGCCAGGTCGCACGCGTCAGCGCCGCCCACCGGGGTGCAGTCCGACTCCCACACGCTGCCGCTGGCGCCAGCTTGCTGGATTTGGACATAGCACGCGTCCCCTCCGTGGCCGACGGCGGCGCCATCCACGGCGCGGCGGAGGTATGCGGCGTACGATCCGGAGGGTGACGTGAGGAACGGCTGGGCGCTCTGGCCGTCGATGTCAGGAACTATGGCCGGCGCGACGGTGGCGATGACCTGCTGCTCGGCGCTCCTTGAGATGTAGTTGGATGGGATGGCAATGGAGCTGGAGATGCGCGCGAGGAGCAGGACGATGGCGAGGGAAGCCATGGTAAGATCGATCTGGTGAGCTAGGCAATGTGAGAGGGGTAGAGGGTTTTTGAAGCGAGGCAGAGGAGGGTTTGGTGCAGCTTTGTGGAGCAACTCCAGTCAGTGTAGTGGTAGTAGGAGAGTGGCGAACATTGCATGGAGCAGAGGGAATCTCAGTCCTAATCCTGTTTGGTCTAGGTTTCGGTCGGTTAAGATAGCTCATGCTAGTGTGGCTTAGTGCAATTGATTGGGAGGTCATGGGCTCATGGCATTCTTATTGTGCTCACCTGTTCCAATACATGATAGGTATATCTACTAAGCTGCCACCTGCAAAACTAAAGAAAACCAAAGCCTTTTCTTTTGTACTTCGCCGCCGATAGTTTGATAGTCTCACATAAACAAAGAGAAAACTTAAATCATGTCACCAACGAACGCCCTAATACATTTGTCGTCAAGCATGAACCTTTCTAGCAAACCAATGACAGTCGGACAGACTAATAGCATAGATACATCTAGACGACAGGAGTTATTGATGATGCACCATATATTGGTAACAATGGCCGCAACTATGAGATGAATTCACAACAGGAAGGTTTCAGGGGGGAAATGGGAAATATCATCAGTAAAAGTACATGTTTCACATACAAGTATCAAAGAGGAGTAAATTTTGGCATCGCTAAAATAACAGTCATATAATTCTAGTTTTAGCAGTACATGTTGGCAAACAGCACTAATAATCTACTATTCCAATCGTCACTTGTGCCATTCTCATACCCGAGTGCTGGTAATTTCAGACATCCAAAGTACAAATAATTTAGCTCTATGTATGATGGTCCATGCTAATCCCCATGGATTGTGTAGCGTTCCCACTTTTTTGTTGGGTCATAGATCTGCAAGGTAATTTGAGTCATTAGTGAATGAACGAAACTGTTGCCAAACCAAAGTATATCCTTGTCAGCAGAGTTGAGGTTATTAAGCATGAAAGACAGAGAAAGTTGTCAAACCTCCCATCTTGAAGCTGGGAATATATGCTTATTTTTCTCGTACCAATGCCTCTCTACAACCTTCCCCGCATGAGACTGCAGTTATCAAACATGAGTTTAGAATGCATCATATCATATGGTAAACTGGAAAAGTACAAAGACTTCACGAAACGTCAGTCACCTCATCCTTTTCTTTTGTTGCATCGGCAATGGTACGAACATCCTCATGAACGTCAAAATGGAAAAGCTGTCAACAGAAATCAGTGTCATTAAGTGTTTAAAGTCTAATGCCATGAAGAAATAATTCATCTGGAATAACAAAACAATCTCTTAAGCATCTGCAAGCAACTAAAATTACATAATCATTTGGATTCAGATCCAATATTTTTAAACTTGTGAATTAACGAGGTTAAGGAAGAAAGAAGAAACAGCTAGCCTGCCTTGATGAGATGAAAACAGTGATCATCAGTTGTAAGAAGCCAAAGATTACATAAGTGGAAACACCAATGGAAAAAAAGGAACTGCACAGTTGTTTTCCCAAAAACTAGGAAAAGCTTCAGAACAAACAACATGTTTTGAGCAGAATACATCACAAAAGAAAGAAGAATTACCGGTCCACTCTTGCCCCTCGCTTTGTTGATAATTAATTCATAAAAGCTGTGTTGCTGTCAAACAAATGAGAGAACATGGAATCAGAAAACAGTTGTCGGACTTGCTTTAACAGAACTTTGTAGACTTTTACAAGAGAATGAACACATACATGAGGGATGATAAGATCTTCCTTCACATAAAGTAGATTCTCAACAGAAGTTGTCCGTACTTCACGGAATTCAGGGGCAAGCTGCTGTTGAACGGCCCTTAGGAATTCTCCAATGCTGTCACCTTTACGGACCTGGAATAATAGTAGGCTTTGTTTTCATTGTACAGTCCACAGACAAAATCTTAGAACAGGCAAACAAGAAGCAAGTTCACCATTGATTTGATTAGACATTAACCTGGATAACTCTCCTGTGCCCAGTCCCATCCCAGTAACTGTAAGTAATTGAAAGAGGTTCATCTGGAATGTGACATAATGGTTAATCAGTTAGGAAGAAATTTTATCCAAAAAATTGTGACTCGTAGTAGATTGATTAAAGGTGAGTAGTCCTATCAGAATGTGGCAGTACTTTTGATCAATTCCTGCTCACGCAACCACTGCTTCTTCAGTCGTTCTCGTTCTGCTTGTTCCTCTGCCTCCCTTTCTCTGAAGGATCACTCTTAGCAAACAGCTTGCAGGTCAAACAAAGCTTGGAAATGGAGAATAAATCAACAATCCTAAGTGGTAGTCATAAACCAACAGAAATACCTATCGGGTAGAAAACTTGTCTCGACAGTTGGATCCTTTCCAAGTTTGACAGGGCCATTTTTCTTGGTTTCTTCTGTACAGAAATAGCAAGAATATGTTCATATTAGCTTAAGAATAGTTCTATAATTTTTTAGCAATGTCAAGAGACACTGAGAAACATTGCTGTTGAGTGTTGACACTGCACAAAGATTAAGATATTCTATGTAAAGCCCTGTGCAAGACCTGTTTAAATCACTTTGGTGTTTCTCTACAGGTGAACTATACATGAAATGATCTAAATAGCAGGATCATGATGACAACAAGGTTATTGCCACAGTTGCATCAATCAAACTTCATTTCATCAGCAAGTTAACAACTGAAGCAAAGTTTAAAGAAATGTTTGACACAGAAGTAAGATCTCGAAAGTAACACAACAGGAAAAACAAACACATAAAACAATGCTTCACAAAAATTTGAAAACTGTGAGGCAAAACACAATTATCAGAAGGAAACTAGTACATGACCAAAGAATATACAGATGTGGTACATTTAATATCGTTCATCGACTACATCACGGCTATGCTAAGAAATGAAACATGAAATCATAAGCTACAACCAGCCCACACAAGTGGGTAATATAGAAACAAAAGCCACAAAAAAAACTTGGTCAATGCAATAGAAAGAGATGTGTGCAGTGCAACCCCAAAATGAACAGATCTGCTTGAGAAATGCACATAAATGGGGTAAGAAAACAAATAATAGTAAGACCACAGATAGGTTAGAAGGACCATACGTTTCTCAAAATCATCTTCATCACTTCCATTCTCAATGTCGTCAAAAAAAGATAAGCGTGGATCACCCTTCACTCTCCTCTTTTTCCTTTTCTGCATTTGCAATTCTTCTTCTCTGAAACACACAACACATTATTGTTTGGCTGAGGGAAGGGATAGAAAGATACTTATGATTTTACCAGGCTTGAATTCAAAGTTCAAACTCACTCTTGTTGCAGCTTTTGAAGTTTCTCTTTCTCTTCCTCCTCGATCTTGGTTCGAATGTTAACCCTCTACTCGGGCAGAAGGACAACATATTAGATGGAAAATCCCAGTTTTCAACAAATAAGCCGGCAGATAATGATGTATGTATGTATGTATGAATGAATTGGCTAATTACCTTCTCGACATACTGCTCCCTGGTGACGAGACCAACTGTTTCCTTCTTAAATGCAGTCTCAAGAATCTGAACGCAACAGCAATTAACATTACATTAGCAAAATTTAAGGGTATATACACGACCTACAGTAACAGCCTACTTACAGAAATTCAAATAATTTCTAAACGAGAGAAGAGGCGTATACATGGTGTAGAAGTAAAAGACATACACGACATCAAAACAAAAGAAACCATATCAATTGATCAATTCAGCAACAAAAGCTATGTGTGGAAAAGCTACTCGAAAGTGAATACTGAACCGTACAGGGTAAACTAAACAGAACACAAATCTCGTGTTGATTTTGCTAAATCAAAAGTAGAGCTAACTATCCAGCAAAAATTACAGGGGATTACAAGAGAAAATACACGAATCCTGAACGACTGTGGAGACAGGTGAGTCAGTGTCTCTTTCCCTTGCTCGTAGCTTGGTGCATCGACAGGATTAAGGATGTGGTAGGCAGACGGACAGGAGGGGAGGAACGCGAAGCGCGCGGCCGTGACGGCGATTACCTCGGAGGTGCTGGAGCCGAACTGGAGGAGGCCGGGCTGCCCGTCCGCGGACTTGTTCTTGAGCTCCTCGATCTTGCGGCGCTCCGCCTCGCGCTGCTTCTCCAGCCGCCGGATCTTCACCGCGTCCTGCGCCGTCCCCACGTACCCATCGCCGAACCCCGACATCCTCGCCTCTCGTGAGGGAGACTTCCCCCTCGACCTTCTCCTCCTAGGTCCGTCAGAGCGGAGTTGCCAGCTGCGGCGGAACGCGCGGCGGCCGGACGGAGGGCGGAGACGGCCCGCCGGAACAGAGCTCTGGTGCCTGGTGGACGCTTCGGGCGAGCCGGCGAGGGCGAGCCACCTGCAACTGCGGGCCTGTGGCACCGAGCCGCCGGGGTGCTTAGGTACGTGGGCCCAACCGACTTACAATTCTTCACCCGGATTAAGTTGGGCCACATCTTATTGAGGCCCATAACAGCCCAACAGGAAACAGACGACTGCCTCGTCGTCGAGTTTGCACTCATTTTATTTCAATCCGAGAAAAAGCTTACGCTTATTCAGTGAAACAGCATATACTGATCGCCATTCAAAAAGAGGAGAGAGAGTTTAAAAAAAATAGAGAGATGGAATTCGCAAAAAAAAAAGATCGCCAAGTAATAGGGCACAACGATTTAACTACTACTTTCGAGAAGACGAGAATGACCCAATAACAAAAACAGGGAGAAGTTTATAACAGCCATACACGAACATATGTATGTTAACAAACAGGCCAGGTCTACCTCGGATATATTAAAGTTCTAAATTATAGGGTATTTTTTCACCCTAAGCCAAATTTCTTTAGTTTTAACTATGCTTATTTGAACTTATGCATGTTTGATGTATTATTTTTCTAAAAAACCAGTCAAAATTAAAAGAAATTTGGCCTAGGATAAACCTAAATTTTAACGATAAAAAGACGCATAGCATAAATGATTCAGAATCTTGTTGCCAATGGATCGACAACAAGCGACGGCAGGCATAGGCGAAGAATTCAGCTCCTTGACGAATCAGACGACAGCTCCTGGTCCACCTTGGCTTCCGCGAGGACCTGCAACCAGCCACAGCATCACAGTATCCAGTTCAGTCTTCAGACATGAGATAATCTCCCTTACCAACCATATATATAGCACGAGAAGCAACGATCAAAGCTGAAGAAATGATGCAGAGTACGTATGTGTAATAAATAATAATCGATACCTGCTGCATGTTTGGCAGCGGCCTCCTTTCGCTTGGCCATCCTCCTGCTCCTCCGCTCCCTGGCCTCGGCCGCCGCAGCTTGGTGGCGGCGGCCGCCGCCGCCCGTGGCGCCAGCGCCAGCGCCGAGCGCCTCCTCCTGGACTGGCCTGCGAACCTGATGCGTGCTCAGCCCAGCCCCAGACGGGGAAACCGCTCCAAGAGCCACCAAAACGTCTTTGAGGGTAACGAAGCGCGCGCCACGCTCCGCCTGTCCATCTCCCAGCATATCTTCAGCGACTTCGTCGACGATAATTTTGCTGACGGTCTGCTTGTCGAGGATGCCGGCCTCCCAGAGGAACTCCTCGAAGGTCAGCTTGCCCGTCACCCGCGGCGCCTGCGCCTGGGCCGAGCCAGGGCGCTGCTGCACTGGAGGTGGTGGAGGCGCCCAGGCCAGCATGGGGCGTTGGAGGATATGCGCGTCCTGCGGTGGTGGCGGCAGAAGGTGGTAGCCGCTGTCGACGTGGGGGTGGGACTGGAGAGCGGCGGCGTAGCGAGGAGCTGGAGGAGCCTGCGGCGGCGGCGGCGGCACCGGCTGGGCCTGGAACCAGCCGTGGGCGTAGTTGTTGTTGGGCTGGAAAGGCTGGTACGGCAAGGTGTTTATGGCCGCCACGCGCGCCGCTAGCTCATTGCCATGCAGCGGCGGCTGCACAGCCGCCGCCTTGCCACTGAAGTGTTGGAATGGCATCGCGTTCGGCACAGCAGCCTGTGGCATGGTCCAGTGGGGTCGTTGGCTCTCCGGCTGGAACTGGAAAGTCTGTGGCGCCACGGCCGCCGGCGGCGGCACCAGCGTGTCGGCGGCATTAGGATGGCCATGGCCTAGCTGCGGAGCCCTTGCGACGATGGAAGCCTCCCATTGGTTCTCCTGGAAAAGGGCTTGACTTGCCTGAGCGCCGATGATTGCCGGAGTAGGAAAAGACGGCGTGAAGTGGGCCGACAGGTTGCTTGGGCGAGCCATGTTTCCTCCTTGTTCACCTTGATGCGCCATGTCTCCGGATTTGAGAGCTGCTTCGACGGCAGAAAAAGAATACACACAGGCAAAATAAAACAATGAGCGGAAGATCGAGAGACATTCTTCGAAATTATTATTTCTCCGTTCACGAATGATGATACGCAAGAGCAGCTCCAGAGTGCATGCATGCGAAACAATACGAAGTGGAGAGAGAGAAACAGATAAACATTAAGGTTCAATGCTTGTTTTTGATTTGATGCAAGAGTAATAGAATATTTTTGAAAGAAAGAGCAATAGAATATTAGTTTCGCTTATGCTGATATGCAAAAGACAAGGTAGGTGATATGTGTGATATCTACTTGTTTATTGTTTGATGTGGGAGCCACGGGTTTTCCACGGGTGAAAAAACGAACTGCCCACTGTACCAATGGTCCTTCCCCTTGCAAATGATCAAATGGTTGTATTCGTGGTTTGACACATTCACCTCTTTAATTGGGAACGCGTTGCCGAGCTCTCACGGTGGCCACGTTAGTAAAAAAATTTCGACCGTTTGATCCTGTATTTACGGCTCTTGTTTCACCCTCCCATCTATGTACCGTGGCTTTCTAGATTTCTCCCGAACCCACACATCGGCAAAAAAACACGGCCTTTCCCCTCCTCTCCTCACGTTCTTTCCCTCTCTCTCGGCACAGCCATGGCGGCGGCGGCCCTCCTCCGCCTCCCTCCCCTTCCTCCCGCGGCAACGGCAGGGCGACAGGCGATGGTGCAGTGCAGCAGCGGCATCCTCCCTCCTCCGCCTGGGCGGTCAAAGGCGCCCCTGGGGCAAAGCAGGCGCCCTCCTCCTCGTCCTTTCCCCTCGTGCGCTGGGCACCGTCGATGGCCGCCGGTGGCCACCGGCGTCGCTTGCCCCCAGTGCTGCCTCCTCCATCTACTCCGTGTGTATTCATGTGCTGCAGGTGCTACAGGAAACTCTAGCAGTCTGGGCTAGGGGTCGCGGTGGTCTAGCTTCAACTCAATCCCCGGCGGTGGTGCCCTTCTCCAGTGTGGACGCGCTCGCCGGCGGCAGCAGCGGTGGCTACCAGGTTGTTGCCCCTCTGTCGATTGTGTGGGCGATAAGGTAACCTCCCATCTCCTCCCTCTCTCTCCGTCTTTTTTACTGGATGTCTGGGTGGTAGGAGCCAAAATTATTGGTGCAGTTACCAAATTTTGGTGAGATTTTTTTCCTATATTTTTTATACAACTGATGCAAATCTATTTCTAGATGCTCACCTCCCTTCAATCACTCACAATGTTCCTCAAGTGCTGCATTAGTGAATACCCAGGGCTGTACAAACCAATCAAATTTATTCATGTATGTTCCTCAATATTAGATTTCCACATTTGAGACTAAGGTTTTAAACAAGTTAAGAAATTTTGGATAGGTCAAAGCTTACTATAGCAGATGGAATGGTTTTCTTCCTTTCAAATTTGTGTCTGAATGTTCTGTATAGACATGTATATTTTTTATTAACATTTATTCCAGATTGAGAAGTGAGTGCTCTTTGTTCATGTTCCAGATAAGAACTAATTTCTTTGAGCTAATTCTAGAAAAGGGTTTTATTTTGCAAGGCAATCATGGTGCAGGCTCACATTTAGCTTCGTCTCATATTGATTTCTTCTTTTCAAAACTGTGCTTGAATGTTCTCTGTACACATGTATGTTTTTTTTAATCTGTTTCAGTTTGAGAAGCGAGTGCTCTTTGTTCATGTTCCAGATAAGAACTAATTTGTTTGAGCTAATTCTAGAAAATGGTTTTATTTAAGGCAATCATGGTGCAGGCTCACATTTAGCTTTGTCCCATATTGGCCACCATAGAATTAGACTTAAATATTTGCTATGGCAAAACATGTTTTAGAATCATTTTACCTATTTAATTTTAGCATCTATCTTTACTTCTGTGAGCGAAGTAATTCACTATTACTGGGAAATGTTTGGTTGCTTCTTATATGTGCACTATATACTTATAACAAGCCGAACAAAACTTTGCTTCTTGGAGGCCATGGTTAGAGAGAGTTTGTTTACCTGTAGCACATTAGCAGAGTGCCTAACAGTACGAAGCAATTTATAAATATTAAAAAGTTTACAAGGATTACAAGGATTAGCTTCTATATATGTAGGCATTGCCTCACCTTATGATTACTAATTATCTAATAGTGTGCCAGATATTTGATAGCTTTTGTACATCAGCTAAGATGAATCCTTATATATTTCTATACGACCACCTGGTTTCCATGGCTCCATTTTTTAATGAATAAATAGTAAATACATTTTTTAAGATGTACGCTCTTTATTACATTATGTCCCTTTTAGCTAGCTTGTTGGTCACAGGTAATTTTCAATGTTGAACCCCTTCTTGATTTGTGCAATATAAGTATTGCATGAACTGCCATGATTTTGTACCATCTACAACACCTGCTATTTATTTTTTAGACTAGCAGCTACAACCCTGTCATTTATTTGCTACTGATAAAAATGCATAGTCAGAGTTTTTTGAGTAGCTCACCTTATTATTACCAGTGATTTGATGGTGTGTTAGAGATTTTATACCTTTTCCATGTCATCTGAAATGGAACTGTACTTTTTGTTTAGTGAATTTACCCTAACAATGCCCGGAATTTTTTTGCTGGTCCACATCGGTGACAGGTCATCTTCGGCTTTTCTTATTGGTCCACCTCTGCATAGGGCATTTGTTTGGCTGTGGTTTTTTCACGTCGTCTAAAAAACTATGTCCACATGCTGCTCTCCTATCGCCGCTCCACCCCTGTTGAACACCTCTTTCCGATATTCTTAGCGGTTGGCATTTGCCATTTTCCCCTCTCTTCAGCTTGTGATGAAAATTTTATATCTATTGCTCAATGATATGATCTGATGTTCAGCCGCTTGTGAGGTACCTGGCATGACTGTTGCTTATATCATACAATTTGTCAGCATGCCTTGAAGGCTGAAGCTCCAAGTAGATGAACAAATGATGATTGCTATGCTTCTGAGGCCTCTAGAAATCATGTCTTTGTTTACAAAAAACATTCTTGCCTTCTTCATTGCTGCAACATACTTTTGCTGTGATTGTTAATTCACAAAGTCTTTTCCGAAATCCTTGGTAGTGTCATTAACTTTGCAATACCAATATTACCTATTCATGATCTATCTCTGTAGAGTACCTCATTTATCGACTTTGTGGAAATTAGTCCCAATATGGTTTTGAGGCTCCTGTTGTAGTGGTAACTTTTTTTTACAAAAAATGTTCACTATACCGGTTTAAGGTTGTGTGATGTCGCCTTTGAAAGATTATGGCTTACATTTGTTACGTAAATAATAGTCCATTGCCTACTTCAGATTTATGGTGTGCAGACTGTAGCACAATATCTTTTATTAGTCCAAACTTCACCCATGAAAGGGAACATTCAAGTGCATTTAAATCTTAAATTAGAGCCTTTTTAGTAACCTAATCTTGCTAAGTCCAATAGTTAGCGTGCAGTGCTAGGCTGCCATCTGTCGAATTCTTCCTGCTGCTCATATCTTCATAGGGTGAGTACTCTCCTTTTTCTATATCACCAAAGTATGTGTTGATTTTTCATCATGTGCACCATTCCGGTTGATTTTAGCACCTACTCTGTTTGTATAGATTCACAATTTTGGATGGATCATATGGCGCTGCAGCTTTGTCAGCACCCTGCTTGGATATCCTGCATGGCATCGCCCAGACCGGTCATGCGTCAATCCCTTTTCTTCTTCGTCCTTAGGGTTATTTCCAATCTTGTTAGTCCTAATGAAATTAGATACTATCTTATTGCTCCTAATAAAATAAGATTCTCCGTTCTAAATTATAAGTTGTTTTGACTTTTTGGGTATATCTATTTTGCTATGTGTCTAGATATAATATGTCCTGATGCATAGCAAAATGGATGAACCAAAAAAGTCAAAGCAACTTTGAAATAGAGGAAATACTTGCCTGCTTGACGGGGCTTCAAGGCTTGTCAATTTACTTTTGATTATGAATATCGGCCAGTTTGACATGAGTTTGTTTCTTTTGTTGTGCTTTCGATTTCCAGCTCTTGGTTAGCCTTGAAGAAATATGGACCGGTGTTATTGTTGACTGCTTCTGAATGGCTGCGCCGAAGATTTGGCATCATAGCTGCCTCTTCAACGAGGTGAGGTTTTGTATGCCTTCCATTTAATGTAGACCTAGACCATAAAAGTAGATAAATTTGGTTGAGCCTATGAATTTCTCTATCATGTGATACACTTGCAACCAATTACCTATAGTTAAATATTGTGTGTGTTTCTGTGCCCTCTTGCATACTTTTACGTACAGGGTGACAGTCAACGAACGGGTAATCAACACCACAACAAATAATTGTCAACAATTCCTTAATTGTTGTTATACTTTATTAGTTTATAACATACCAAAGAGCCTGATACCAGGATATTCATTTGGATCCTTACTTTATTTCCCCAGGCAATTATCAAATCTCACTGTCTTGACCAATTCATAGAAGCAGTTCAGGGAATGTACGACATGTACTTGACCAAAAGGATGAGAGGGATATAAAAGTTGAATTGTGTGTTAACCTTGAATTAAACAGCTTATTGACTTGAACTGTACAAGATCTTTTCAAGTCATCAGCTCCACATATTTGCAAGAGTAGTTGTTGCTCTTCAAAATGCTGAAAATCCATGTACATATGTCACTATAGTTACGATCTTCCACTGTCACTCATATATATATATATAGTTTGTCCTCTTTTGTCCTGCGCGCCATTCCTACTAGTAGAATTCTATTCGACGTTACACACTGGAGCTGGAGCTACTCTAATGGCATCTCCATCAGATCTCTTATACTCACCTCTATCTGTTAAATATAGATCTTCTATCACATCTATTTTTTCGCGAACAAGATCTCTTATAACATCTCTTAACTTTATTTTTTTATCTTTATATTCTTTAGGGTATCTTCTAAGTCCACCACCATCTCTCAAAAAAAAAGAGAAGACCACTCCATCTCCTAAATCGATGAGATTCTAGTAATCTGCTGGCGCAAAGGTCTCTCATATCCTATTCTGAGAGATCTCTTATAAGTGATTATAGGGGGACAAGGAACAAAAATGATCTGGTGGAGATGCTCTAAGAGACCTGTACTTTTTCGGTAAGGAGAACAACAAACATTTTATAAGCTACAAGGACTAACTTTTCTTAAACAACCTGACAAGAGAATTGCCGGCTGTATTTTTTTTTTAAAAAGATAGTCAGTCATATTTGGGACAAGCAAAACCTCAATTTGTCTGAAGTCATGATGATGTTTAAGTTTTAGGGCTCTCGGCCAAAATTAAATTAACACAACACATTTTAAAAAAATAATATCAGATAGATCAGAGGCTTGTTTAGTTGGTTGGAAGTAAGATCGAGCATCCTACCCGATCGCTTTTGGGTTGGGTGCCCAAATCCTTCTTGCACAACAATGTTAGCTAGAAAAAATCAAAGGTACCAATTTTTTTTATAAAAAAGTACCTTCGAGAAAAAAAAGGAGATAGTTACCACTATCCTTATAGCATACACCCCAAGTTTGGTTCGGGTGTTGGTAACATGATTTTTTAAATAGAGGGTAATAATTCCTGTTATGTGGTGTTTGTTTTCAGGGCCACGTGTAATCGGATCGCGATGTTATCGAATATGGTCGGTTACCACTATCTTTATAGCATACACCCCAATTTTGGTTCGGGTGTTGGTAACATGATTTTTTATGGAGGGTAATAATTCCTGTTGTGTGGTGTTTGTTTCAAGGCCACGTGTAATCAAATCGCGACGTTATCAAATATGGCCCTTCTTCACAAAGGCGATAACGCTCTCACCATGACATTATCCAATCCTGAGTATCATCTCTGCTAACTCACTATAACTCCGTCTTGTCGTTTGGTCACACGGTCGTTTTGGTGAGAATTAAGAAAGCAAGAAACGACAAGATACATGTAAATCGACTGTGCGAGAAAAAATGGAGATAGGTACCACTATCCTTCTAGCATACACCCAAGACTTTAGATAGTATTTGGTTTGGATGGTAACATAATTTTTTTTATGGAGATAGATCTTGTTGCGTGGCCTTTGTGTTTAGGGCCACGCAGTGGCGAAGCTAGAGCAAATTAGAGGGTGGTGCACTTGCCTTATGGGTGCATAGATTTGTATTATACCGGGTGTATATATAGTGGAATTTTACAAAAATCTATTGTTTTCACGAATTTGGGAGGTGCATCTGCACCCACTCTCATATACATAGCTTCGCCCCTGGGGCCACGTGTAATCGGATCGCAACGTTATCGAATATGGGCCTTCACAAAAGTGATAACACTCCCACCACGACGTTATCCAATACCGAGTACTTTCTCTGCTAGCTCACCACGACTCCATCTTGTCCACACGGTTGTTCGGGTGAATTAAGGAAGCAAGAAACGGTAAGATACATGTAAATCGACTCAGCAGCTTCTTTGTTCATGTTACCAAAGCTAACCAAACAAATCAAATAATTGCTTACCATGTTTACTTTAGCGCCATTTATCCAATCCCATTGTGTTTTTGTTTCCTTGTCCCAACCAAACATTGTGTTATTCATAGCCTAATTTCGAGTGAAAAATTAATAACTGCCCTAAGGGGATGCATTCTAGGGGTTTTTTCCCCACGTATTTCCCCACAAACTTTGACGAATTAGTGAACAAAGTTTTACTCAAAAATACTTTTGCATATTTTATTAGGACAATAACTTCGTGGCAACGCTGAGGAAAGAAAAAATGTCGTTTTTCTCATGGCAATAACTTCTCACAACACTATGACGCGATCTTTTTGGAAACCAAAACTTTCATGAAGCTACATCTGAACTTGAAGCAATTAAAATTATACTGCTCTCCGTTTAAAAAATTGTAATGAACAAAATCTTTCATGTGTTTCATCTAAGCGATTTTTTAGCTTATTAGGGAACTTTAGATCTCCTGCTTATTAACCGGAAAAGCACAAGCGCCTAGGCTAGGAAGATGAGAAGGCTCAAATCTGGTTCCCGGTCAGGTGAAACCTAGATCTCATCACCACGGAGAACGCGAGAGCTCCTCTCCACTATAGTTGTAAGGTTTTCAAAAAATGAAAATTTTCATAGAGACCTGAAAAGTAAACTGGAACATAGGGGAGAGCAACCGTAAGAACATACCCGATTGCAGTCTTGCTCGCCCAAATCAGTCACACCACCTTTCCCTTGCGTTTTTGTGCAATAGTTTTTAAGAGATATAAGAGGAGCGATGAGCTTCTAATCTGGGATCACTTCTGTTTTATAGACTGCCAGTCCACCCTCTTGGTTGAAAAGGTGATGTATCTGTTTGTTTCTAATTAATTTCAGCTTGTTCTTATGCAAGTAATTGAGCTGTGAGCCTGTGGGCTAGTCACAGTGGCAGTGGACCGTCGATCGTACATGTCACACCGATCTAACGACCGAGAAAACATATCACCCCACCCACCACCAACTAAGGCCTTGTTTAGTTTCTGAAGGAAAAAATTTCGCGACACTGTAGTATTTTTGTTTGTTTGTGATAATTATTGTCCAATCATGGACTAACTAGGCTCAAAAGATTCATCTCGTCAATTCCGACCAAACTGTGCAATTAGTTTTTATCTATATTTAATACTCTATGCATGCGTCTAAAGATTCGATGTGATGGAGAATCTTGAAATTTTTTGCGTTTTTTGGTGGAAGTAAACAAGGCCTAATATTATAACATCCCCAACGGCTAACATGTTGCTAGCTCGGAGTACCAGTTAACCAATCAGACTGGGAGAATTAGAAAATTTACTTCGCTAGCGAGAGCGCAAGAGCCTAGCTCGCACGTGTTCCTAAGTTTTCTCAGTGTCGCGTTCGATTTCTAGTTTTCTTTTCGTTTTTACAGTTTCTAGCTAACACGTTAGACGCGCTGCTAGGATGCCTTAGCATCCAAAGAACGAAGAGCCTCCTGAAGCGTTCTACAAGAATTAAAGAGTGGTCCCCAGGCATCTCAGTGGTCAATGGTAATGTATATAAATCCTCTACAAAGTATACTTGCTAGGAGGCCATGATATATCCTAAAAGTCTATCTCTCACAATTAATTTTCATCTTTTGTATATCTACACCTAAACACATTAATTTGAGATTATCTAAGTATATCGCAGTGCATTAATTTGAGTTCATCTAATTATATATTGAGGCATAAGGGCATACAAAAACCATAGGCAGCCCACTAGTTCTTGTCATATTACACATAGACAACTAAACAGATAGTATATATAGTAGACCATCTATTTGATTATCTATAGTATTTAATGCATGGATACATCCATGATCAAGCATGAATAAAATCTTAATATACTGTTTTGTTGCTTCTTTGATATAAGTAAGACGAACATCTATCCCATGGATGCTAAATCGGTCACACATTATGACACTAGCAACAAAGTGCAAAATTGCACACACTATGACACTAGCAACAAATGCAAGATTGCGCAAGCTACATGTGGCCAAAACATGCAAGGTCTAAAATGGCAAGGCTGATTCGACGCTAGTTATTCACCACAAACATATCCACAAACTCCTTCTAGGAAAACCCGTTAGAGAGACACAAAGCGGGAGTATACTAGGATTTGCAAAGCCACCTAAAATATCAGCAAATCTTACCGAGAGACGTGCTGGACAGTAAGAGTAAGGGGTTGGAAGAGATTGGGGTTTAAAAGGGTAAAACCGATATAGATTTATTTTTTGATCGATTCGATAGATGGATCTCTCAACCGGCTCTCATCCACTTATATAAATAGAGGGGCAGTCTTATCTCACTAAAAAACATGTTCACACGCAATTTATAAGTTTTCCACAAGATTGGATGAGTTTCCAACAAGAAAATCTTGAAACCCCCTCGAACTACCAAAACTGGACTGGACTATTTTTTAGCGGCCTCCCAAACTGCCTCATAAGTTCATCGGTTTTATAGGAATAACTTGCTTTATTCTATGAAAAATTGACAATCATGTATATCCTTGCCCGCACGTACATAACAAACTTGGATCACCATGCCATGCCAGTATAATTCTTACTGTGTACAAGTGATGATAGCTTAGAGGTATGCAAATATTACTAAAAACTAGGCCTAACACTTAGAGATATGCAAATCTCACTAATGTTGTACTTGAATCTAAAGCAAGCAATAAAGCAGCCTCTAACTAGCCTAAATACTAACCCAAACACTTCTGCTACTTGACTAATCTTCTCTTAGTTGCATGTGATGGCGAGAGCACAGAGAAATAAATTTTAACTCAATTATAGCTCCGGCAAACCCTAGCACACTCCGAATGACCAACCATGAAGGTATATATAGTCCCAAATGAACCAACTAGTCGTTGGTCGAAAGGTTTGCCTCGGTAGTGAGCACCCAATAGCTTCGATGACTACATTGGAGAAATCTAGTGCCCTACCACGTGGACTAGCTATTCTCGATTGTTGGATGTCTCTTTATTCAGTGATTTGCCTAATGTCCGATTGTTGAATTCTAGTGCACCGTGCATGGTGTTGACCAGGGGCGGAGGACTCGGTATGGCAAGGTACCTTGAGTTTTCCCTAAAACCCTCCCCTAAATCACAGGTCGGATGCCCTGTCTAGCATGGACGAGGAGTTTGCATCTGAACACGGCACTCAAGAGGTAGAATAAGAGCCCCTTCAACTAAACGAACCAATATTTGCGCCTTGTGACTTTGGGCTGGCACCAACAGCACCTGGGCTTCAGTCAATTGGGCCAAGAGACTTACGCAACGCCATCTGCTAAGGTCGTAGCCTGATTTGATGCATACGCAGCGACACAACAATGCCAAAGCCAAATCTCTACAACACGAATTTGCAGACAGAGATCAGGTAGGAGAAAATGCCACGTAATAAATGTATCTCAACCGTAAAAATCAAAGGGTTGACATTGACATATCCAATGATTAGCGCTGGGTACCGCGTCCGCGACACGACCCTCGGCTTCTTCGCGAATGCGCTAGACGATTCAGGTATCTCGGCTCCCCCTCACGGGTGACTGGTTCCTTGTTGGTTTCCCTTGTCGTCTTGGCCCTGTACCGGTCCGGCACACAGACACGGCCAAATCAACGAAATATATGGTAGTAAGATTGAAATCTAGATCCAACGGTTCATGAAATTTACTTCAAAAATAAGGTCGAGGTACACTTTGTTAGAACTTTTCTTGGTGACATCACCGCACTTTTGCAAAAATAAAAGCTAATAACGATTTAAAAATATATTATGTTATATAAAAAATAAAAATATGTTTTATGGAGAAATAAAAATATATTATTATTTGAGACGCGTGGGAAATGAAAATGCGACCCGGTTTGATTTTGATTTCGGTTCCGGGTGGGCTTCCGGGTCGGCCCATATATACGCGGGCGGTGGGCTGTTTCGTTTCCTGGTTTCCCTACTCCATTGTCCAGGCCCACATCCGTCGCACCCGCAATCCCGAGAGTGAGGTTGGGGCTCTATCGCCGGCGACGATGACTGCTGTGCCGGCGACAAGGTCTTCAGGCATGGTCACTCGATCGCGGGCGCGGAGGGCTATTGTGCCGGTGATGGGGACTCGATCCCGGGCTGGGAGGATCACTGATCGCGACCTCCGGAGCGCATGCGCTGCGACGCTGAAGACGACGAAGAAGAAAAGCAATTCAAGGAGTACGTTCTTCAGGAACCAGTGTCTGTTCACTACATGTCTGCTGCTGCTGGGTGTCGATGAAACTTCGCTACTGCTAAATGGATGCATTTGCTTTATGCCTGTGAATCTCCCGGTCTGGTATTTGATCAACTGCTGTTTGTGTAACCGCTGTTTGTGCGCCTTGTTTAAGAAACATCTGTACAACTTTACAACTCTTTTTCAGGACTTGGGTGACGACAAGCCTATGGGTTGGAGCCACTTCACTTCTTAAGGAGACGTCGCGTTCAAAGCTTTGCTCTTTGTTCCCCAAAGGCTCCACATGATGATCTCTATGAGAGGCACTGCAACAGTAACAAGTCAAACATCAAGTTGTATGTTAGACGGGTTTTCATCTCTGATGAATGAATTTGATGACCTTCTTCTGAAGTATCTCAGTTTTTTTGAGGGCTATGTATTATTATTTCAAGAGCAAATATACAATTCTATGAACTGACATGTAGTATGCTAAATCTTACTGTGACTTTCTCTCTAGAGTATTGTTGACTCAGACACACTGCCCTTGATCCTGAATGTATCACGAAAAACGCTTCAACAGCATATATAGCAGTCTGAAGACCGTCAAGAAGAAGCTGATCCGCAAAGCTCTTGACATGATTAGGAAATTTGCTGAAGAATATCCTGATGAGTACAGCAACAAGGATGAGACAGGTAATGGAATTTTCTGCAATGAATGCAAGTCACACATTCTACATTTATTATGACTGTATTTTTTTTAAAAAAAAAAACGTCTGCAAAGCAGATGAAGAAAAAAGGTGAGAT
This sequence comes from Sorghum bicolor, assembly GCF_000003195.3. NCBI lineage: Eukaryota > Viridiplantae > Streptophyta > Magnoliopsida > Poales > Poaceae > Sorghum > Sorghum bicolor. The sequence continues at coordinate 65,987,830 of NC_012871.2, read as the reverse complement.
GGAGGAGAAGTGGGGCCACGATTCCAAGCTCTGGAATGAGTTTGTCAAATCAATCAAGCTGGGCATCATTGAAGAGGCAACTGACAGGAACCGCCTTGCAAAGCTTCTTAGTTTTGAAAGGTTTGTCTGATCTTACGAGTACCTGATGCAATACCTGATAGACTACGAGGGCATGCAAGAAGTTCCAGAACGTGTCCAAGGAGGGCCTGAAGCTGGGCAAGGACCTCAAGGAGTCGATCAAGGAGCTGACTCGACTGGTGGAAGGAAGTCCTGGAGAGTGAGAACGTGGACTCGGTAAAGATCAGCAACTTACTGCTCAACACCCCCCTGTGTTATCGTGACCTCCAAGTACGGGTGGAGCGCCAACATGGAGAAGATCATGCAGGTGCAGACCCTGTTGGACTCGAGCAAGAAGGCGTACATGCGTGGCAAGAGGGTGCTTGAGATCATCAAGGAGCTCTGAGACAAGGTCGCCCAGGGGCCAGGACAACGAGTTACCTGACCGGTTCTTTTTTCGTAAGAGCTTTACATGCAAACCATGGATAGGAGCAGGAAAAGATGCTAATTGATCAATGTTCGTTGATCGATGTTTGTCCATTGATGAATTGCAACCACAAGAGACCGAGGAGTTGAAGCACACGGCAAGGCTGGTGTAGCAGACGGCCCTGATGGGAAGCGGGTTCATGTAACAACGAACAACCGAGCCGGTCAGACGTAGACGTAGGAGAAGAGCCTTTTATGTTGTGCCGGGGTAAAATTAGTATGTTCTCACAGCCTTGGCCGCCGTCAGTTCAGAGCATCGTGTACTTGTGTGATACCTCCTGCTTGGTGATGACTTGATGACGCAGGGATTGCCAAAGATATTCAAGGCCTTTATTGCCCGTGTAAACTTGTACTCTAGTCTAGGTTTGGATTCCTATCGTACAATATATACCCTCCAGGGTTGATTCAATGCATCTAACTACGCACCTTCCTCTCTTCGTATTCTAAGAATAAAACATGTAAAATTAAGAAAAAAAATGCTTCATCACCAGTTAACAAGCAAATATATACGATGATCATGCGATCAGTAAAAAGAATGACTAACAATATAATATAATTGGCATATCTTATGGATCATACAACAGCCATAAGGCGTCCGAAGGGAACTGAGACCATAAGCGGCAAGGCCAATAAATCCAGTGAGCAGAGAACCAGGACAAAACTTTAGACTGACAAGAGGATTATTTCCTGATCTCCTTGCATGTATGTAAAACGTTCTGCTTTTGTTTCGACAATACAGATGCTGCAGTGTGCCGCTAGTTATTCCCATCAAGTGCCCAAGATGGCCATCTGAGAGCAGTCATGGCTCCTTGTTGCCCGAGGTTGATACTTCTGCACTGCACATAGGGCATACCTGCAAGAATCAGGGAGTGTTTTGTCACATTTTGGAGCAACGAAAACTGTTGTTTACAAGTATCCACATCATGTTGATTGGAAAACATGTTGAAATTAACTCAAGCCAGGTGGTGGCCATAATAGAATTTACTTTTCAAAGTAGGGATCGACCTGGCATGATGCCTGCAGGATCGCTGAAATATATAGAAGAATATGTATACAGCTACAACCTATTACTTTGCAAGATAAGGAAGGATCCACATAGCATAATCTGCCATAGTAGGAATGCTGAGACGGACTGACAATATGAATAGTGAATACAGCTAGCCTATAGCTAGTCATTGTGCCAGAAAGTAAGATGATAACAGGAGTCAAGCAGACCATCAAACTTGACCTGACTACAGCTGTGCAGCAATTACAGCGGTTTTGCCAGCCTCCATAGATACATAAAACATTATAACCTTTTGAAGGCACTAAGTTTTCTTGATCAACTTAAGAGTATCACAACTCAATACTGATTAAATAAAGAGAAACCAGTCACAGGCAAAGTATAGAGGTATCTTGTCTCTAAACATCATGTAAAACCTAGATAATATATCCCCAAGTGTCCATTGGTGAGCATACCAGTAAACCTGGTAATGATCTGGAAACCAGGCCACCCAGACCAATCATTTCTAAATTAGACGTCAGCCCGTTCCGCCCCACAGCATTCTTCTTTTCTCCAAAACTAACTCAACCAGACCGTATGTACAGTCCAAACTATTTATTTAAACTATGGTTCCAGACCATAGTAGAACCGTGAACAAACTGTGAACGAATGTTTCAATGGTCGTCACCACCGTGTGTCCATGTGCGGTGATGTCAGGTTCCTGGATAGGCTCTTCTGTGGCGCTTGCTAGTTGTCTGCATGTTGCTGCCGCTTCCGCTTCCTGTCCTACGACGAAGTTGAGTAACAAGCTAGCTACTGCGAACTACTACAGCGATGCAGCCCCAGCCGAGGCGGGCGCCAGCATGTGCGATTGGTGACTCAGCGACGACGTCGGCAGCAGGAAGAAGCGCAGTACTCTTTGACGTCAAGATGCAGCAGGCAGCAGAACACGTCCGCCACCAGATGCCTCCTCATGCAACTACAACGGCCGGTCAGCTCTCCTGACCGTGTCCGCCGCGGACCCTTGCAAGTCCATGTTCTTCATCAGCCAGGCCATGGACAGATACTAGCTGCCGGTACGTACGCCGGCTGGAAGGGCATCGCCCACCACACCAGCACGCCAGGCCCCGCCTGCCCCAAGCTAGCCGCAGCCACCGCACACGCCCACGTTGCTGCCGCCGCTGCCCTCTGCTCTGCCCGCTCCCTCACGCCGCCGATCATCTCCAGCACAACATGCCCGGGTCCCTATCGCCCCGCCGGCGGCCGGCGCCTTATCCGCCGCACCCGAACGCGCATATCAAAGACCAAGGGTATGGATGGGTTCGATTCACAGTTTCAGACTGCTAGGAGACTGCACTGCTTAGACTGAAGCTGATCCAAACCAATCCACAGTGACTCCTAACCCAGACCCAACCAACCCATAAGCCTGCTCAGGTCATGTGGCAGTGCCACAGTGGCACCCAAACCAAATAGGCCCAACAAAAAAACCAATCTACAAAAAACCGGTTGTGCCAAAACCATTATCAGGTTTAGATACCAGCTTCCAAGATTTGTTGATTGCTAAGCTTTCAAATCTTCTTTTTCCCCCACCACATGGTGTAACCAAATTTCATTACCACAACAACAAAATTACATGAATCCGCATGGAAACATGACGGAACGTCAGTTAACCAAAACCTCACTAGACCATGACAGAACATTGTAGGCTCCATTACGACTAGAAGGCTCACAACTTCAGTCTAATACAATGTAACGGCACCAGACATCTTGACCATGATTACAAATCTAGGGACTATGTCAAGCAAATAACAGAATATTCTTATTCAAATGTATAGATTGCTGCCCTATTACTGCAACCCTCAATACCATTGACATTCTATGTTTCATATGCAATCATTTTTTTTTTAAGAAAAAATGATGAACTAAACACAGCTGCACAACTAGAATAAGAACAACAGTTGACAAACCGGCCAACAGAAAATTCTTAAGCTTTTTATTTTGACTAGAAGTTATTACCAAACATAGTATACTATACATTCCTCCAGGTATATGTTTGTGTGACAGTCTGAGATAATTCATAGAATCACAATAGTATTTAAGGACCAACGAGTTAATGAAATGAACTTTCTAGCCATTCAATTATGTGGAGCTTATGAAGGTCCATCATACCTTATTTATTTGCAGCCACTGGTTTATGCATTCAGGATGGTATAAGTGCTTGCAGGGAAGTGCAATCAAAGATTCACCCTCCTCCAATTCCACGCGGCAAATCACACATCTATCAACAATAATGATACATCAAGACTTCATAAAGATCATTACAAAACTATAAAACTTCAATTATTTGCACATACTGCTCTGTGTTGCCATCCTGAACATCTTGCATCTTGTATGTTACTGAAGGTAAAGAAGCAAGTGTATCAGCAGAGAGACCTCTGTTTTCTGTGCCAACTACTTCACCCAATGCGACTAGCTCCTGACATCAACATGAGAACCATAACATCACATATTGATGTATGAAGCTTCAAATGAGGAGCTTGGAGAACTAAGGATAAGAGAACAAGCAATGTAACTTGCCTCATAAGAGTACTCGTCTGGATCAACCTCTTGCCATGCCTCCTGGATTTTCATAAAAGCATACAGAAATGTAAGTTGTTTATCATTCATTATAGTTGACTGATTAAAAACAAGTACAAGAGAAAATAAGACCAATATGTGAACAATGACATAAATTTCCCCTATGTAATAACAGTAGGAATAACTGGGAAATATGCCAACCATGAACCATCCCTACAAAACTGAGGACAATAGTAGTACCTGACTAGTAATCATAAAAATATGACATATGTTGCTTTTGGATTTTATTGCTAGAAGGGCAGACAATTCAAGCTTACTAAAGGAAAACCCAATCATAACTATAACAGCAAAAGTAGATATGACTCCTTATTTAGATCCTAAACTAGAAAAAATATCATTGACAGTTGAAGCCAAACAAGAAAAAATAAATGCAATCTAACTTAATAGCATTGAATCCATACTAATTTTTTATAGAACAAAAACATCATGAAGAAAATTCATGCACATATAGACAGCTCTTTAAATGGCCAAGATGTCTCCAAGACCACTTCCAAAGAGGCATTAGTCTAGTGTGGTTTTATTTACAATCAACATTTAAGCTGCAACTCACACTGCAACATCATTTCATTTTAATAAGTGAGAAATACAATTTAACTAACATATAAATGAGCAGCTGATATTCCCTTCACTAAAAAAGTCAAGGTAGACCCCTAGAATCTGTACAATCAAAATGCATCAATTTATTAGAAAGAAAAATAGTAGATGTGTTCCTGTGTTCCAGGTAGGACATAACATCAACAATCTATCAAAGGAAAGTACTATGGTATCAATAACCAACAAGTCAAAATTATTTTAGCTGAATCAATAAGCTATGGCACAAATCATGATGACTGTTATGAAACATCATGCATGTTGCATTGATCAAAGAACAACTCCATTAGTTTGCAGGCGCAGAAATTATCAAAGGTCAGACTATGGCATTTTGTTTGTTGTGAAACCATTAATTGCAAACTCAAGTGACCTTTCCTAGCAAGAAAGATAAAATTCAGCAACTAGATGAGATGAATCACAACCTGTGGATCATTCACATGGTCCTCCTCATGCTCCACATCCACTGTCCGCCCTGCAAGGGAAAGCCAAAATTACAAACCAGCGACCAACTAAATTGTGAACTGAGCTGGGGTTGGGGGGCAATGAATCATTTGTGCTCACAATCGCTGAGACCAGCGAGAGCCATAAGCCGCGCGGCGACCTCACGCTCCTCAGCATCCTGCAGCGCACGCGCATAAGCCTCATCGTCCTCAAACTCTGCGGGATCTACTTCCGGCTCCCCTTCTTCGTCCTCCTCGAACTCTTCGTCGTAGTCGCTCCCCTCGGCGCCCTCGGCCTCGCCCTCTCCCTCTCCCTCACCATCGCCCGAGGGGTGCCCGTGGTGGTGGACACGGAGGTGGTGCTCCAGTTCTTCTTCGTAATCCTCCTCTCCCTCTTCGTCGTACTCGTAGCTCCCTGCATCAGAGCTCCCGTAGTCGCTGCCCTCGCCACCGCCCCCGTTCATCCGGAGCAACATGTACGCCCGCTCCTGCACCGATCCGAAGCACGGGTTAATCGCCCGGGGGCAAGGAACCCTAGGAGCGGGCCCCGAGGCCGCGAGATCTTATCATCGCTTACCTGCTCCTGCAGGACGCGGGCGAGGGCGAGGTCAGCCTCCTCCTGGCTGAGGGCCGTGAAGGGCCGCCTGGCCGCCTCGGCCGCAGCCGCGGCCGCGGCGCCACCGTCATCCGTGGCTTCGGTCGCCGCCGCGGTAGGTGGGGGCGGATTCAGGCTAGGGTTCGACTCGGCGCTGGGCTTTTCGGGCCCGGCCCCATCCCCGCCACCTCCGCTCCCCTTCGAACCTTCCATGGCGGCGAGCGAGGTTGGAGACGGGGCGATACGAGGAAAAGGATTAGCGACTCGAGTTAAGCCCCCCAGCCCGGGAGGCGATGCCGATCCTGCGTTTTGTGTAAACTGATGGCCGATTAGCAGTGTGGGTTTCGGTTTAAACCGGAGCTGTGGTTAAGCTAATCACGCAGGGCCTCGGAACCGACTCCGGTTGCGGCTCGGTTAGGTGATAGTCTCTGACACTTTGGGCCCGAGATCTCCTGGCGCCACTCGTCAGTAAGAGAAGGGTGTTCCGTCTGTTGCTGGCTGTGCAACCAGGAATGAGTACTCCGTACGACGTCACCACGGAAACGGGTGGGTGTTCACCTACTCGGCCTGAAAGATCATGTCACCGACCTGCGGCGAATATTTTGTTTGGGCGCGTCATTCATGTGCCTATAAAAAATATTGATTTCAGAATTCTTGTTGTGAAAAGGTTAAGGACTTGTTTAGTTGCAAAAAATTTTGCAAAATGGGTACTGTAGCATTTTCGTTTGTATTTGATAAATATTGTCTAATCATGGACTAACTAGGCTTAAAAAATTTGTCTCGTCAATTCCGATCAAACTGTGCAATTAGTTTTTATTTTCGTCTATATTTAATACTCCATGTATACGTCTAAAGATTCGATGTGACGAGAAATCTGAAAAATTTTGCAATATTTTTTGGGAACTAAACAAGGTCTAAGAGCTCCGGTAGAATCTCGAACATTCTGCTGCTAGTGCCAACTTTGTAATTCGTGCCAAACTGACGGTCTGAAAAGTTATACTATAATTTATTGTGGAAAAAAAATACTGTTATCCGACAAACTAACGGACTCTGACTTTGAGGAGGGCCTTGTTTAGTTCGAAAACTGAAAAGTTTTCGGAACTGTAGCACTTTCGTTTGTTTGTGGTAAATATTGTCTAATTATAGACTAACTAAGGTCAAAAGATTCGTCTCGCGATTTACAGTCAAACTGTGTGACTAATTTTTATTTTCATCTATATTTAATGCTTCATGCATGTACCGCAAGATTCGATGTGACAGGGAATCTTGAAAACTTTTTGGATTTCGGAGTGAATTAAACAAGGCCGAGGTGTCTTGAAGGGCTCCTTTGAATTTATGACTCCTGAACTGCTCTAGCTCCTCTGATTTTCATAAAAAAACGGCTCTGCAGCAAAACGTTATAGAGCAGCTCTGTTTAGTTCCCCACTCAAAATTTTTTCATCCATCCCATCGAATTTTTGGACACATACATGGAACATTAAATATAGATAAAAAATAAACTAATTACACAGTTTGGTTGAGAATGGCGAGATGAATCTTTTAAGCATAGTTAGTCTATGATTAGCCTTAAGTACTACAGTAATCCACATGTGCTAATAACAGATTAATTATGCTTAATAGATTTTTCTTGCAGTTTCCAGATGAGCTATGTAATTTGTTTTTTTGTTACTTTCTAAAAACCTCTTCTGACATTCTTCCGATATATGCGATGTGACACTCAAAAAATTTTCATCTCTAATCTAAACAGGGCCTTAGTCTCAAAAGCCCACCAAACCTTTTGGCCTATCAGAGAAATTGTGATTGTTGGTCAGCGACATAAAGTGGGCTTTGTCATCGCTGATTCCATGGGGCCCAGTTCAGCCCAGCAAGCAGAGGAGCCGCGTGATGAACCAAAAGCCCTAGCACGGCTTTACTTTCCTGCCCGTTCACCACCGCCTCCACTCGCCGGTTCTTAACGCCGCCGCCGTCTCCTCCGTGACTCCGCCCTCCCGTCGCCGCACGCCGCTGCGGCCGCCCACCCAGTAATCAGGATGCGGGTGAAGAAGCGCTCAAAGAACCGCAAAGCGGTCAAGTTCTACACCACCTGCTTCGGCTTCCGCGAGCCGTACAAGGTCCTCATTGACGGTACCTTCGTCCACCACCTCCTCACCCAGCGCCTCCTCCCGGCCGACGAGACTCTCCGAGACCTCCTCTCGGCCTCCAGGACGCCAGCCCTCTTCACCTCCAAGTGCATCAACGCAGAGCTCAGGCGACTCGGCAAGTCACATGCCGAATCCTTCGACAACGCGCAGCTGCTCGCCACAACCAAGTAGGTTTCATTCTTTTCACAGTTCTGTCACCGTCGCAGTTGCAGCTAGTGCCATTCTTTCCTTTTTGTCAGCCCCAAACCTCCAATTGTGCTCCACCTTGACTTGTGCTCCGGCACTTGTATTGCTGTGCTGTGAGGCTCGGTGGTATTAATTTGATTTTGTCAAAGCCAAAGAAAAACCTAGAACATAGTTCAATTCAGAAATGTACATAGTTATCAAGTTCATACTTCAGAGAACCAAATTATAGTTCTTGCATGCTATCTTGGAGTCTGAGTAGCCAATTTGGTTCAATCGAATTTGGTTGTCTGGAAGTGGAACCTATGCTGCAGTTGGAATTTGGATCACTTCAGGATGCATTTTGGTAGCCGTTGTTTGGCCCAGGGCCTGTTCACTGGTTTTAGGTGTCATGACGCAACATTACAATCTAGTAGCTGGTGCGTTTAGTTTTGTGCCATTCCCGAATGTAGTCTTTCATTTCCAGCTTGAATTTTGCATATGGGACCTATATGAGCCTAATTATGATGCATTGACTCAGTGTTTTCCTGGATTTCACGGTGTTACTAGGTGTGAGCATGACAAGGTGGTCAGTGCCGTGAACTGTGTCATGTCACTGATAGGTGATAAAAATCCTGAGCATTTCTTCGTTGCCACCCAGGATCCTGGTCTTCGAGAAAAGTTACGAGAGGTATCGACGACCCTCATCTGTCGTGTGTAAACTCTGCTTCTTTCAATGAAAATCGTGTGGATCATATCTACGACCTTGTCTGGGTCGCAGCAATTTGCTCATGTACTTTGTCTGCTTCCATGTAGATTCCTGGGGTTCCTGTGATATATGGTCTGAAGAACTCCTTATTCATAGAACAACCCTCTGTGCAGCAACGCAAGTTTGCTCAATTGGATGAGGAGAAGCGTCTCAATATGGATATATCTGAATACAAGAAGTTACTGAAGGCTGCATCAGAAGGAAAAACAGCTGCCAGTGAAAATGGAAGTGACGGAGAACAACATGAGAGGCCTATCAGTTCTCTTGTAAAAAATGCTCTTGGTGTTACTGACAAAAGCAAGTTTAAAAGGAACAAAGCAAAGGTTATATCTAGAGTCATTGCCTTTTTGGTGTCTTTTGTCATGTGATGATTGACTATATTCAGTGTTTGTTATCTAGTAGGCATCAGCAGCAACTGAGTTCACTACTCTATATCTATTTCTTGTATTAAATGAAAGTATCATTATGCAGGGTCCTAACCCACTCTCCTGTAAGAAGAAGAAACCAAAGCTCCCCACAGTTATTCAAAACCAGGTATTCTTTGGTAATGTGGCACGTGCATCATATGTACCTCTCGTCATTTTGTGACATCAGGTTTTGTTCTGTCAGATCTCTGATGTATGTTCAGAGATTGAACTAAATGTAAATATAACTAAACATTTGCAACTTATTATAAGGTCCAACAGTGTTGAAACTTTGCTGTGCCTCTCGTTTTTAGTTGTATCAGGACCCAAGCACTGATGACAACATCTGCTCTGCAGGTAGCTACAGCTGATGGCGAGGCGAAGAGAAAGAGGGTTCGGAAGCGGAAGAGGGGCAAAAAAGATAACAAGCAATTGGAGAGTGCGAACTAGAATGATGGGCTTGCGTAGGAAGTTTCAGTGCTCTTGCTAGACAACCATCCTCACTCCTAAGCTAGTCAACCAACCAGGGAAGACTTCCTTTCTCCCACAGGATTCAGGATGTCATGCCATACCATGCTCGTTACATGTTGAAGATGTTTCTTACAACGTAATACTTGATTGCTTATGGTGATCGTGAATCCTGATCTCTAGAGGATGTTACTGGATACTTTTTTGTAGCAAGATGCAACATTAAATATTTCTTTGAAGCAAAAGGTTGATGCCAGTAGCTCTACCAGGCTCCTGTTTGCTTGGCTACATGCGTGATCCCATTCTTTAATTGTAAGACGTGCTTGTGGAGAAGGAAGTCATGAACTGTTTAACTGGAAGCAATTGTTCATCTCACAGCCTCTAACTGTTTGGAAGGTGTTGCCGTTGGACTCTCCCTCCAGTCCATCTAACAAGCTGAGTACCGTTATTTTTGGGCGCATTTCTATTATTCTATAGGTAAGGGGAAAGACTCTCCCGGTGTAAACCTGAGGACAATGATATTTTTCTCTGCTAATGCCATCTCGTCAAGGGCAAAAATTCCTGTTTCTACGTTTTTTTTTCTCTGAAATTGAGTGATTCTTGTGAAATTCCTATGTGATTTCTATGAAATTTCTGCATTCCAAACAGGGCCTAAGGAGCAAGAGCAACACAGGCTAATACGCATTAATGGTCTCAGTTCCATGTAGATCAAATACTACTTACACCTAAGGGCACCCGGAGTGTACAGAAACCATCGACAGACCTTAAAGACCCAGTTGACAGTCGTACGGACGACCATACACCATGGTGGCCAAAGTACAAAGGAAGCGCTTGCTTGAGCTAGAAATTCACAAAAATTAAGAAACTATTAAAACAGAGTAAAAGAAAACGAAAATAGAGACAGGTGCGCGTCCGGTATCACCGTCGTCGAGAACGAGAACCGCATGTGTTCCGGCTCCCTCCCTGGGACCCACGGTAACGGTATTACGGGAAAATGCCCCTCCAACCCCACCTGGTAGTGGTAGAGAGAGACAAGACAAACGAGGAATTACAACTTTCCAAGGGCAGGACCAGGAGGAGCTTGCGCTTGCGCGCTCGCCAGTCGCTCTCCAGCTGGGCCGGCCCTGGTATCTCCGCCCAGTCGCGGCAGCGGCGGAGCGTGGGAGGATCCGGGGCCCCTGGTTCCCTATCCCTGGGCCGATAAGGCGAGTGGTCGGCCATACAAAAAGCCGTGGCCCCGGACTCGCGCACGGGTCGCTGTCCCTTGCCTACCCCGCGCCCTAGCCCTTCCTGTTGTGCGTGTGTTTGCGCGTGTATTTTTTTATTTTATTTCTAATGCTTTTAAATTTTAATTTAAAATAGCCTCACTTCGTATTTATATTTTTATGTTTAATCTTTTTGGTCGTGCCCGTGCGCACGCTATATACATTGGCGCGACGTGATCTATCATGTTAGACGATGATTTTCACATGAAAATTTCACTCCCATTGGTGTGTCATTTGTGTTTTGTCCTGCTAACAGAAATAGCATAAGAAGACTCGACTTAAAAAATCATGTATTGGATGAAGACGATTTAACTTTTTAGTTTTGAGTTTTTCATTCGAAGTAGTTAAGATGCTCAAAAAATCATAATATAAATTTCAGCAGCATAATAAGTGCCTACAAGAATTTGTCATCATAGAAAAGTAACATCTCTATGGTGTTAAATGAAGATATTTTTTATATGAATGTTATAGCTCTATAACAAAACTTTATACATAAAAATAAATAAATGCAAAAAATTTATGTTATTTTTTGAGCATCTTAATAAATTAAAAGTAAAACTCAAAACTATAGAATTACAAATCTCATTTGAAGTTATAACATTCATAAAAAGAGTATCTTACCGTATAAGAAAACATTACTTTTTGTGGCAACAAACACCCGTATATGATTATTACATTGCTGGAAATTTATATTATTTTTTAAGTATCTTAAAGATCTCAAATAAAAAAATCAAAGTCAAAAAGTTATAGATCCAATCGAGATTTACAAGTTCTATATAAGAATTATTGACATCATATGAAAAATATATGATTTCTCTAAAGTGAAGTCTATTATCACACCAACGGAAGTGGACTATGTGAAAATCAGTAAATCACCATCCAGCGGCGCCAGCATCAAAAGTGTTAAAAAAAAGTGGGCTAATTTTTAAAACAAAATTTTAAAATAAAAAGAATTAAAAATGGAAAAAAAATCCTCCCTGTGTCCGGTGGCTGCGGCTGCGCGCATCATATTCCCACCTCGCGAACACGGCTGCTAGTCACGAGCCTCGCCTCGCCACGCCTCCTCTCCATTCTCCCCCACCAACCGCAGCAGCGAGACTGAGAATGGCCGCGGCGCCGTCGTCCCTCGCGTCCTCCCACCTCTCCCGCCTCGCCGACCTCCGCCGCGCCGCGGCGGTGGCCACTCCCGCCGTCCCACAGCAGCTTCGCATCGGCTGCTCGCGCCGCCGCGCCCAGCGCGTCGTCGCCATGGCTGGATCCGGCAAGGTGCGCCGCTGCCCCCGCTGTTTCACGACCCGTCTTTAATCTGCCCATGTGGATTCTGCTCTCATGCTCCCGCTTGACTCCCCTTTGCAGTTCTTCGTCGGAGGCAACTGGAAGTGCGTAAGTGCTCGTTCTGCTTCTCCAGCTTTACGCGCCTTTGGGATGTCAGTACTGATGATCCTGGAGACGCTGTGTAACTGTATGATTTTTTTGGCTGTTGCCGCATTGGGCATTCCAACGGGACCGGGACGAGATTTTTGTCGTCATCCATACATACATCGTGATTTACTTCGTTCATGGCCACTTCTAGAGTCCTAGAAATAGAATCGCTTGTCTGCTCTGCTGCCCAGCTTTGGCCTGCCAGCCAAAGCCGTTTTGTTCGGTATATAATTTTTTTTTCTCTGAAAGGGAGGTATATAAAAGTTGATGTTGCATCTTTCACCTTTTAGAAAACTTTTAGCTGAGAGAAGCCACGGGGGAATGCCACCAGTTCTTGCCTCCTGAGGATAGAGAGTTTTGGTGCTTTCTTGATTCTGTTTGCTAAGCTTTGAGAGGCCTGGACGGAGGAGAGACAATGTAAATTGGTGCATGCTGTGAACTTTTGAGTTGTGGTTCTTTATTAGTAATGGATCTGCAAGTTTCATCGGCCCAAAATCAAGCTTCAAATTTGTAAATTCATTTTTGGGCTTCAACTTCGGATTAACGAACATGGGTTATTTGTTTTGAAGAAAAAAAAATCTTACTTCATATACGAAGCCTCTTCACTTCATGAGCTTTTGCTAGCAACATGAAGTTATATTCCTTTGTGTATTTAGTTACTCATCTTAGAATTTGTGGTGTTGATGTCTGTTTCTTTTCCCTCTTCTTCAGAATGGAACAAAGGACTCCATTAGCAAGCTTGTTTCTGAATTGAATGCTGCTACCCTCGAAACTGATGTAGGTAAGCCTATTTGTTTCATCTTCACATATCCTAGTCTTCCTCTTTCTAGGATATTCATCTGATCTGTATTCTTATGTCTTCCTGTTTCACATAGGTTCCCATAAATTTTTTGTTAATACAGATATCTTACTGAATATTTGCATTTACTAATATATCACTTATTTTCTTTGTGTTTTGTACAAGGCTATCTATTAAAGTGCAAATCCATTGCTAATTCAATGTTTGGATAGTTGGCTCGTAGAAAGAACTGCTGGGAAAATGTTTGCTTAATGCTCCTAATGAGATTTGCTAGTGACTTTCCTGAAAACCTTTTATGTAACTGTAAGAAACTTTTAAGCATATGAGCTACCTGCATCTTGTATGAGTACCATGTGGCCTGGAAACACTTCTTCCATGTTTGTAGCAGACTCTTCCCTTGAATAGAAAGTGTGTATCTCAGGTTCTGCAAGTGCAACTATAGGAACAATTTATTTATTATTTGGCAGTATAGATGGGATTCTGCTTATGGGCTCCAAATTATAACCAGGACCTACTATCTTGGGTTTGAAACTCGTATAGTATAGAGAATTATCTAAGAAATTCTATGCCACTTTGCTGCTTGTTTCCTGCTGAATAAAGCAATGAAACTAATGTGTGGCATTATGCAATTCTGCAGATGTTGTGGTGGCACCTCCATTCATCTATATCGATCAGGTCAAGAATTCACTAACTGGTCGCATTGAGGTTTCTGCTCAGAATGTGTGGATTGGAAAAGGAGGAGCCTACACCGGAGAGATCAGGTTGGGTACACTGGACACTGGTCACCCTTTTCTTTGCTAAGTATATACATGGAGATTGCAATTAGCTGTAAAGTGGTTATAAAACCAGCAGTCTGTTGGTTTTACTGGATGGACTTTGGATAGATAGGTAACGATGGATTAGGAGCTTATTTTTCACTTCTGGCTTTGCTAATAGAACTTTTACCTTTCCCTTAAAAAATTACAGTGCAGAACAATTGGTGGACATTGGTGTTCAGTGGGTTATTCTTGGACACTCTGAGCGTAGGCATATTATTGGTGAAGATGATGAGGTGAATATTTTCTGTGCATATGCTACTGGTTTGACACTTCCAGAAACATAGTTTTTGATTGCAATATAACAAGTTGTTCAAATGCAGTTTATTGGGAAGAAGGCTGCATATGCATTGAGCCAAAATGTTAAGCTTATTGCCTGCATAGGAGAGCTCCTGGAAGAGAGGGAAGCAGGGAAAACTTTTGATGTATGTTTTACGCAGATGAAGGCTTTTGCAGGTGAAATTTCTTCATCTAAGAAATCTTTTTTATGGGCGTTCTAGAGAAGAAGTTGGGTGGCATTGATTTTGCTTGAGGTGTTGATGCATATGCAACATGTATCTGCTTGCAGATAGTATTTCAAACTGGGCCGATGTTGTAATTGCATATGAGCCTGTTTGGGCTATTGGAACTGGAAAAGTTGCTACTCCTGAGCAGGCCCAGGAAGTTCATGCCGCTGTACGCGATTGGTTGAAGACCAACGTATCACCTGAAGTTGCCTCTAGCACTCGAATAATCTATGGAGGTTAGTTTCTCATGTCATATATTCATATCACTATGTCAGGATAGTGTGCTTCTCATATTTCTTTGCCATTAAATTTGATAATGGAAAGATTGAACTTGCAACCACGATTCTACTAAATTAGTATGAGAGACATTAATTCATAAGCTTAAATATCTCGGCAGATATTTCATTAAATTTTATTTCAGTGTTGTGGGGTGTTTAACATGACTTACTGGCTCTATGATGTGGCCATCCTCCTTTGCTGTGTTGCAGGTTCTGTGAATGCAGCCAATTGTGCAGAGCTAGCAAAGAAAGAAGATATTGATGGTTTTCTTGTTGGCGGTGCCTCCTTGAAGGTATGACAAGTTAACCTCAGATCTTTGTACATAATCTCCTTTGTTCTGTAACCTCCATTGTCAGTGTCTGCTGTTTGTAGCTCTTAAAACTCCTCTTGCAACTTTCATTATGCATTTCCAAATCTCAGTGGTGTTTAGCAGGACTATGTATATTGATTGCTGTTCAGTAGTAGGTTTAAAATCATCTACTTGCAATGTTTTGCTGCCTTTGTTCTCAGTGGTGTTAAATAGGGCCGGTTATGTTATTTTTGATCTCTGCACTCCATATGCAGCATATAGGTTATAAAACCTTCAAGAAGCTGTCGAAAATTTTGAACCATCAGTGTACCTAGCCTGCTATATAATAATGAATGATCTGTTAACAAATTCCTTGGTTTTGGCAGGCACCGGATTTCGCCACCATTGTCAACTCAGTGACTGCCAAGAAAGTTACTGCGTGACGCGCCCTGTTAGAAATAAGTTGTCATCAGTGTGTCAGCTCATCTGCCACGCCATAAAGCCTGTGATTGTGGGAGGTGCTCCGTGTGAGAATGTGATTGTGTGCCGTCACCTCCTGGTTTTTGCTGATTTTGCAGCACGGAAACAGAAAATAATGCAAGATGTCATCATCTTTTTTTGTTCTCGTAGACCTTGTGTACGTGACGGGAGTTCAGTTGTATGTGAGCGATGTAAGTTGGGAATATTGTGTTGTGTGTCCTTTTTTGTGGAAAATAATTTGTTGACAGTCGAGGAGAATGATAAGTGTCTTTTTTTATGCCCAATACTTCAAGCACAAGTTGCCGTAGAAATGATAAGTGCCTTGATTGTGTACCGAAACTACGTGGGATCGTGCATGATCGCAGCTTGGTGAGAGAAGAGCCGATGCTGAGCCGCTCAGTCTAGAAACGATGCAAGCACACTTGGCAGTGGCAGTGACTGCCAGTGTTCTCTGTTTGTGGCCAAAGAGCAATTTGCAATGGATGGTGCGCGGCTCTGCTAGGACGACGGACAGCCATGGACGGCTTCGGCAATCCACAGGCCACAGTGCCCCCAGCGGGCGCGCCCCATGTGACCCAAAATTCCAAAACTTTACACGATTCCTCGTCACATCGAATTTTTAGATGCATGCACGAAGCATTAAATATAAATAAAAAAATAAATAATTACACAGTTTACCTGTAAATCACGAGACGAATCTTTTGAGCCTAGTTAGTCTATGGTTGGACAATGTTTTTTAAATATAAACGAAAATGCTACAATACCAAACTTCATTTTTTTTTTCATCTAAACAAGGCCTCACTTGCCGCACCTAACCCGCTGCGAATGGCAGGTGCACCGCGCACGTCCTCAGCTGCGGTGCCGCTTCGTTGTGCCGCAACCACGGAAGCACCAGCACGTCCTACCCCAGAGCAGCGGTTCTCCCAGGACCACAGCCTTTTTACCGGATGGATCCGCGAGATCCAGCGACCATACATGGCGTACGGCATGACAGGCAGCTGTTAACCTTCCCACCGCCCACGGCTGACAAAGGCTACATGAACAGAGACTTGTTTCCCGCTTGCAAAGTTAAGGACAACGATGTCCGCCCTGCAAAGCTAAGGGCAGCTAGAGCTAGTTATTGGCTAGGGCTAAAAATTTAACTAAAATTAGCTGGATTGATCAGTTAGTTAGGATTGATCAGCTATGTGGCTAAGAATGAGTTAAAAACTTAGCTAAAAATTTAGTTTGCCCCTTTCTTGGTTGAGCTAAGACTAAGATCCTGTTTGGAAATAGTTGACGGTTCCACCTAGTAAAATTTAGTAGCTAAATTTCCAAACACATTGACTAAAAGAAGCTAATATAGTTTAGTTCTATTAGTTATCCAAGAGTAGCTAAAATAATTTTAGCTAGCTAAAATTTAGTAAGGAGAACCAAACGTGCCCTAATTCTTACTAGTTCTTAAGGATCCAAACAAGTAAAATAAGACTAATTATTAGTCACTAGTCATGAGTTAGTTATTAGTCCATAGAAGCTAATTACTTGCCAGTCCTAGTCCATCCAAACATATCCTAATTTTACCTAATTTTTAGCTGACTAACAATTAGCCCTTGGTATCCAATTGCCCTTAGAATGAATTGACTTAACAATTAGCCCTTGGTACCCCAGGGCCCTTAGAATGAAGATGGATAAATGATGGTTTCTTCAGAAGATGACAAAATCCTGTTTTTAAAGTAAAATCTTGTGCTTGTCCAAGAACTGCTTGCTATCTACATTCTTTCCCAAGGGAGTATACGAAAACGACACCTTGGCTATCCCACAAATCTTCAGGTGGTAGGTGCTCTGAAAAGAAATTCGATCTGATGAGGACAACTTCTGTTCTCATTGGTCCATCCACATAAAGTTAAGCACGGCAGCGACGACACATTGCCCGGCACAGTCACAACCAGGAACAACTTCACTCACTCCTCTTTGACAAATCTAATTCCGATTTATGCAACAAAAGGGGGAAAAATAAGCTTCCTAAGGTGTGCAGAGATTCTTCAGGTCTTCTTCCTTGGCGTAGGTATTTGGGATGAGCCTTGCGGCATAGGGATATAGATCCTTGTACGAATTTCTGATGGTGCCTTCTGCCACACCAGTAGCCAAGGATATATCTGCAACAGATTCTCCAGTATTATTACCAGTATTAGTCACTGGGAAAAACACAATGGGGGCAGCAGCATTCCAAACCTTTAAGTGGCTTCTTGTCCTCTGAGAGTTGGGTTATCATATAAATGACAGCTGCTGCAATTGAGATTGGGCTCCTCCTGCACATAAGGATGAAAGTGTCAACATATCTTTTTTCTGTCATAAATGTGAAACTACAGATTCAACCAAGTAGATATGTTCATATCTAGGTGTCAAAACTCCATCGTACATGATACAAATGAAACAGTAAGTCAAATCATGGCTTGAAATAGATTTTTGTGGTGTGGTTGTGACCTGGCACATAAGCTAAACATGACTGCAATTGATTATGAGCTGTTCCTCTGATCATGCAACCATTAGGTCATTTGCCTAAAATTGGTCAAAGCTTGAATTTAAGAGTCAGTGATTCAAAAGCCACTGGCAGATCAAACAAACAAGCAACAATCTTGAAGCTAAACAGAAATTTTCATGCCACAGCAGGTCCTAACTCCAATCAAATGGAAATGGGCAATTGCTAGCATGTACAGAGTTTGTAATTCCAAACCTTATATCAAGCTCCTCTGAGCGCTGAACTGCCTCCTGGGCTGCCTTAACAGCTTGATTGTTCATCCCAAGAGTTGAGCAGAAACGCCTCTGCATTTTTTATCAGTTTATAAGCTACTAACATAAGAATTAAGGAAATTACCAACTCCGACAAACATACCAGAAAATCTCCAGCATGAATTGTTCCCATCTCCATAGATTGCCCCATCTCAACTTCCAGTTGTTTCACTATAAATTCTTTTGCTCTGCCAATTTCTTTCTTTGTGGCCCCATTAGCAACTGAACATATTTCTGCAACAGCCCAACACAAAACAAGAAAAATAGACGAACTGAGTGTTGCGTGGTTATGAATTCTAGTGTCTAGGAAGTCAGAATTTCTATGAACAATATGTACCTTTCACAGTTCTAGGCCGATCTTCTTGTCTACAAGCAATATATAGACATGCAGCTAATATGGCATCTTGATTTCTTCCCCTGATAGACTTGAGATCTTCAACTTTCTTGTAGATTTCATTTGCTCGGTCCTTGAAGAGTAAAGACCAAAACAAATAATTACTACATAGCAGTAATTTACCTGAATTAAGTTATAAGTTATTGTTCTATCGAACAAATAAAGCAGAAATATGTTCAATCACACAATGGGTATTCAGGAAAGTGTTAAACATGCAATCTATCTTCAAAAAGAGAAGAAAGGCATACAGAACATAGATCCCTACTCTTAGCATGTGTTTGGACCGTAGGAATGAGGAACGCAGGAACTGTAGAAAATGTACGAATAGGAAAGTTATGAGGATGCAAAATAGAGGAATGGAAAAAATAGGAAAGTTTTTTTTGATTTGGTACAACTTGGGCACACACAACCCACACTCCCACCACACACACACACACACACCCCTGTGTGTGTGTGTGTGTCCGTACACACGCAAAGAAAGAGAATGGGAGGCTCTCTGGCCTCCAAAGCGCGGGAAACACACAGCACCACTTAACACGCACGGGTGCGTGTCGGGTGCGTGTACCCTGCTTTCAGAAAAAAAAAAAGGTGTGACAGCGTCCCACTAGACAGCCTACCACTGGACCACAGGCCCTTTCGCAGGTGTTTGGAACGCAGGAACCAGGATACAAGAATTGGAGTATTATTGACTTATTGTTTAAAGAAAGTTGTAAATATATATATATATATTATTAAATCAGTCTAAATGACATGCGAAACTAACGTAAAAGGCAACACCTTACCCATTTCATTAAATATTTTTCTTTCAATCGTCCTTATCTATTCACTACAGAGTAAAAAGTCATAATATGCACTTTCCCCAATCTAATCACGGACCCGGCTTTCAGCTCTCCACTCCCCAACTGACTCCCCATTTTACGTGCTTCCAGTGGTTCCTAGAATGGCGGCAGCAGTGGAAGAGACAAGATCAGGATGGGACAGACAGTTTCTTGTGGCGCACTTCATCTTTTCTCCTCTCTTCGTACGCACTCTCAGACATCCGCAAAGGAAAAGAAAACCGGGGATTGGAGTGGATGTTTGGTTTCCTTTCCTTTGAAGTAGTGTTATCGTAAATTATAAACAGTCGGTCACTTGCTGTTTAGCCATTATTTGGGCTAAACAGCCACCTAAACGGGATAAATGACTGACTAAACGGAAACAGCATACCACCGTGTATTGTTCAAAAATGGTGCAAACAGGCGAACTGCCATTTAGGTGAACAGTGCTGTCAAATGAGCATCTACCTACAGTATTCCAATGGAAAGGAATTGGCTCTTCCAGTATTCCACGTGTGGTTTCCTCTGTTTTGTGATTCATACAAATTCCCCTTTGGAATTCCTCCAATCCAAATCGAGCCTTAGCATGTACACTCACTTAAATTTTTTGTGAAATATCAACATGTAATCTGATGAACTACAAATATTCCTATTAAGGGAGCATACAAAACAGAAATCATAACAGGTTTCAGTATTTTACAATAGGCCAATTATTAGGACACACCCTATCAGCACCTAAAAATGGTAGATCACAGGCTCACAGTCACAGCTAGCACTAACAAGCAAGTATAGCCATGTAGCTATATAAAAAAAATGTTGGCAGTCAACTTAACATAATGGACAGCAGCCATCAGATTCCTTACCTTGATAGTAGCCACAAGACCTAGCCTGCAGAAGACATAGTTTGTGTCAGCATACTGTTGACAGATGTTACAAAATTAAGGTAGACACAGCTAAAACCAAATTAGCTATCAACATGGCTATGAGTATTGTGCATCTATTCGCCCATAATAGAAATATGTGGCTTATATCTTTCTACTGTATTATGTATAATAAACAAATGCTGCAATCTATAATCATCCTTTGCTAACAGATCACATGCCTAAGGTATAGCCATATAGGTACTACTACATGCCATCACGATCAACTTGTCAATGCTTAATTGCAAAACATAATGATGCATAGGTGCAAGCAGCACAGCTACTCTAGCAGAACCTATTGTGTCCCAAATAAAAACCTAACCTTAGAAGTTCCTGATGAAAATAATGATATTAGATCGATTCCCATCTTATGACGAACGGAATTTCAGTAGATCCAAGGGACAATCATCCAGCACCAAACCCAGCATGAATATGCAAAGCCCTAGACGCAAATATATCAATCAGACGTTCCAAATCTAGACACCCAGAGTCATACCAATCCTGAAACCCCACATCGCATTCCTCATCTAAATCCATCGCCTCAGACCTAAAATCAGGCAGCGTGGCACACGCACAGACGAACAGGCACACGGCATATATATCCTAGAAATCAGCGCAAACTACTAGCACCGCCACATACTTTGATCGAATCGGATCGAACCTGTAACGGACGAAAGGGAGGAAAGGAGAGGAGAGGCGGACCTGTCAGCCATGTTGGCGATGGTGCGGAAGGCGAGGATGAGGGATCGGTCGGGGTTGGAGCCGCGGTTCTGCCACCTGCCGAGGGAGGAGGAGAGGAACTCGCCCTGCGCGCCGTTGGGCTTGGCGATGACGGTGGAGAGGCCGCCATCGGTGAGGAGCGGGTTGGTGGGGCCGCCGACACGGACGGGGTCGTTGTCGTTGGACTCGTTGGCGAAGGTGCGCCACTCGGAGGTCTCGTCGACGGAGTGCGCCTCGAGGACGAGGCCGCACTCGGTGCACACCGTGTCCCCCGCCGAGTGGTCGAACGCCACCTCCGTCTGCTTCTTGCAGTCGGGGCAGAAGGAGTCGCTCATCTCGCCCGACGGCCGCCTCCCCTCCCCTCCCCTCCCCTCCTTCCTTCCTTCCTCCCTCCTCCCACGCAACCGGTGCTGTGAGGCGAGGCGCGGCGCGGCGATTTGGGGGCGGGGGAGAGCGAGCGCCCACAGGAGAGGAGAGAGGTGGGGAGGGGGGGAAGGGCGAGTGGGGGAGAGAGACAGAGAGGGAGAGGCGGACGGGGCAGACCGGGAGACGGGAGGCCTGGGTTGGGCTTTTATCAGTTCGGCGAGAGTTTCGTGTTTGGTCTGCGGCGGTTTCTGTTCGCGTTCGGCGCTTGGGTCTGCCCCTGCCCGTCTGGGTCGCCGGCACGAGCAGGAGCAGGCTGCTGCTGGCCTCCCGCGGCCGCGATGCCGTGGCGTACGGGCGTGCGGCGCTCGTGATTTTGGCCTTTTGGAATGGATCAAGCCGTCCATCCGGCCACGTTTACACGTGAGACGGTAGTGTACTAGCCAGGGTTCGACCGACTTGGCTCGCTAGTCGACATTCTCGACTTGGCTTGCTAGTCGACTCTATTGCGTTGCCGCGTTGTCTTTTTGCTGGAGATGCTGACGCATTCCACCGGCGTAGAAGTTCGACGCCGCATCCGACGTTGCGCTGCAGCCGCAGCAGGCAGCGCCAGAAGTGGCAATTGGCAAAGATTTTACGACGACAGTATTCGGCTTTCAAGTGGCAAAGAGGAAGGGTGTGGGGGTATAAACCCCTATACCCTTACGGCTAGATTTGGGCCAGGAGGCTTGGCCCATTACGAGACGAGTTCAAGGCTTGATTCGACAGCTTGGAGTTTTGCGCAAGGAAACAAGATGTGGAGATCAAGCAGAATTCTAGTCGGTTAGAATAGGAATTGATATCGAATTATCCATGGCAATTGTAACCGACTAGGATTAGTTTCTAGATCTGTAACCCTGCCCTCCAGACTATATAAGGAGGGGCAAGGGACCCCCTAGGACAGATTATCTCTCAACACAATCCAATACAACCAGACGCAGGACGTAGGTATTACGCCAACTCGGCGGCCGAACCTGGATAAAAAGCTTGTCCGTGTCTTGCGTCACCATCGAGTTCGTAGTTTGCGCACCGTCTACCGATAAACTACTACCGTGGGTATACCCCAAGGTAGACTGCCGACCAGCTTTCGTCGACAGTGGCGCGCCAGGTAGGGGGTGTGCGTACAGCTCTCCCGACGAACAAGATGGCCATCATCCCCGACTTCGCGGCCATGGCGGGCGACTTCACGTTCACCGTCAGCTTCAACAACTTCACCGCCATGACCACGGAGGAGGTGTAGATCCGATTTGCGCCAACCACTTCTTCATCGACGTCGGCGGCGGCTTCAACCACGCTGGCTACGACTCCGACTACTCCAGCAACGTCTCCGACCACGCCGACAACGCGTCACCCGCTTCCCTGCTACAAAGAGAGGCAGATCGACAACACCGACCTGCTCGGGCCATCGACCAAATTGTTTAGCCTACTTGCTCTGACCACAAGTCGCAATAATAATCGCCGCGAAGAACGACGCTACGACAACAGCGACCACCGTCATGACAAGTCGAAAAGCTCGAGGGCCGGACAATTTTGTCGTCACCGACTAGACTTTCATCCAAAGATAAGTACACTTCTAATATCTTATTTATTTTTGGCATAATATTTTTTATTATCATTCAAAAAAACTTTTTATTTAGCCACACTAGTTTTTTCTCCTACACGAGCTTTCCAGAGCCAGTACTGTCTCCGACTCCTCCCTACACGTGCACGAGATCCGCCCTCTGCGTTCCGGGTGGTCGGCAGTAGCTCTCTGGCGAGGCTGACAATCCCACGCGTGTCTAGGTTCCGCACCTCATGCTGATTGTTGGCTAGACCAGAGCTGGTACAAGCTCTAGGATGAATTAACTACTTGTGCTAATTTTATAACAAAAAATCTAAAACTTATCTCAGTACTGATTTTTATCTAAAGTTTATTTATACATCATGTACTACCTATTCTTTATATTTATTTTTCAGGGGTTTGGCCCAGTGGACAAGCTACGCTCGGGGACTCGTCGACTATTCCCTACGCTGTGCCCGGGGACTGCTCCGACCACCGAGCACGTTTACGTTCCCAACCACGCTCGGGGACTTGTCGACTACTCTCTATGCTGTGCTCGAAGACTGTGCCGACCACCGAGCACGTTTACGTTCCCAACCACGCTCGGGGACTTGTCCACCGGTCCCTACGCCGTGCTCGGGGACTGTGCCGACCACCGAGCACTATACGCTCGGAGACTGGTCGACCAGCTCACCAATTTAAGAACTTGGGGACTGCACCGACCACCGAGCACTATACGCTCGGGGACTGGTCGACCAGCCCACCAATTTGAGAATTCGGGGACTGCACCGACCACCGAGCACTTGATGCTCGGGGACTGGTCGCCCAGTCTATTAACTCGGATGTGAAGGACTGCACCGACCACCGAGCACTTGATGCTCGGGGACTGGTCGCCCAGTCTATCAGCCCGGAACTTCGAAAATTCCGGCGACCACTGAACGCTCGATGCCCGGGGACTGGTCGCCCAATATAGCAACTCAGAATTCTAAGGAGTGCGCTTGGTGCTTGGGGCCTGGTTGTCATACTTTTGTACACCCGGGGACTGGTCGATTAGTCTATTCAACTGCAGACGGACTGGTACTTTCAATTTTTTAGACATTGCTACAAGGCTCATACTTC
Organism: Sorghum bicolor; assembly: GCF_000003195.3. NCBI lineage: Eukaryota > Viridiplantae > Streptophyta > Magnoliopsida > Poales > Poaceae > Sorghum > Sorghum bicolor. Next base: position 65,963,564 of record NC_012871.2, on the reverse strand, counting down.
GCCTTACAGCAAGCTCGGGGACTACATCGGTACGATGCATCTGGCGATGCATCTCAGTTACAGAATTTCTTTAAGGACTTTTCTTTTAACCCTGGCACCACGTGCCTACGTCACCTACTACCAGGCTCGGGGACTAAGTGGGCACACTTCACCTTGCGGTGAATATGCTTGCTTTTTTGAGAATAATACCTTACAAAAAAGTAAAGTGGGCACACTTCACCAGGAAAGAAATCTTTTTTAATTTAGAGCACCATGCATTCTTCGAACAACCTGCTTCTTCGATGTCAATGTTGATCAACTGTCTTTTGAGTTGGTCAAAATACCGTTGCAACTGTTCGGGCAACTTTCCTGAAGACGTCAAGCCTCACTGATCGAAGAAGCTCAAGACGGCGTGTTACATCACAACACATGGTGCTCGGGGACTAACTGTGGGGGTATAAACCCCTATACCCTTACGGCTAGACTTGGGCCAGGAGGCTTGGCCCATTACGAGACGAGTTCAAGGCTTGATTCGACAGTTTGGAGTTTTGCGCAAGGAAACAAGATGTGGAGATCAAGCAGGATTCTAGTCGGTTAGAATAGGAATTGATATCGAATTATCCATGGCAATTGTAACCGACTAGGATTAGTTTCTAGATCTGTAACCCTGCCCTCCAGACTATATAAGGAGGGGCAAGGGACCCCCCTAGGACAGATTATCTCTCAACACAATCCAATACAACCAGACGCAGGACGTAGGTATTACGCCAACTCGGCGGCCGAACCTGGATAAAAAGCTTGTCTGTGTCTTGCGTCACCATCGAGTTCGTAGTTTGCGCACCGTCTACCGATAAACTACTACCGTGGGTATACCCCAGCTTTCGTCGACAAAGGGTCCGAGGAGCGATCCATACCACCAACAGGAGCTTTCAACTTTCCCAAAATCGGGGCGCCTTTTCGCTCTTCGGACATGACGGCCAACAGCCCCGCCGTGCACACGGCTCCTACAGTCCTACTAGTACTCCTCGCACAACATTTCTGTGTCTGGTCAACAAACCGAAGAATTGCAGGCGGAACTGGTGTGAGCTGCCAGGAAGAATGCATGAGGCAACCGCGATCCAACCTCAATCCAACTAGATCATCCTGAATTGACTAGTACTAAATAAAGGAAAACTAGTATTACAGATTAGTGATGGACCAGAAAGGAACACCTACTCCAGATCATCCCAATGTCAAGTGAACACGACCTGATGGTCGGTCCCACGATTTTCACGTGGCTAGTTCTGCAAAGATCAAGATCAATTTGCTTGTCGCAAAAACATATGAAAGCGTTATAATCCAAAGAGACCATTAACCACCCGATTCTAAGACCACGACAGTCATACAGCAGAAGCTAAGTACTCAGAGATTGGGTATCAAGAAACGCGCCGCTAAGCAGTCTCAGTGAGAACCTAACTTTTAAGAGGACACCCTTGCAGCAATTTTGTCATACATAGTCATAACTCGTAACATCATCAACTAAAAAAGGCTCCCAGGTTGGGCACTAGAGCATAAACTGTTATTCAGAGTACATATCAATCGGTGAAGCACTAAGTTTTGTATCCTGCTGCACTTCTTACACCACCCCTGAGGGAAGCCGTAGCACCAGTTGCCCACCAACCAGACTGTACAACGACAAGCACTTATTAGACGATGTCCACAAAGGAACAGCCAACTAAACTTAAAAGCAATACTGAGTTTACCTCTTCACATAGTAGTAGCAGAAATCTGCAAGGATGAATGTCTGCACGATTTCTGATAAAAGCACCATAGATGGCCACAAACCATAGCCGAGAGCTGTCAACAGACGGCCACGCGTGTCCAAAACCTACATTACAGAATTTGTTGCTTCCGATGATCAGGGTTTTGGTACCATTTGCCTAAGTGCATTTTTAATGATGTGAAAACACTAGACTAGAAAAATGGAAGTGTTTTTTCATGGCCATGAGTGACTACAAATCTACAATGGTCATAAGGCACTCCCCACCACCCAAAAACAAGAAATCTGACTGTTCAACAAAAATGACATAAAAACACAAGCATTGGTAAATGTAAAAAAGAGGATCTCACACATCTACGAAGTATAAAAAAATAACAACAAAAACGAAGGCTGCTACAAAATAATACAGCTGTGCACAGTGTACTTATTAGCTCAAGAGTTGATCCAAAAAACTGACCTGTAGAACCCAGTGGGCGCAGCTAAGAAACCTTGCAACCCCCAATGCAAATACATAGTGAGCAGTAAACGGTTCAACAATCTGCAAAAGATGGCAAAACTTAAGTCAAACTTATTCCTGCAATCAATGGAACCAAATGGCAAGATGGTGATATTACCTTAGTATTTTGCATCAACCGTAATTGTGGCAGCACTGAAACAGCTTCCAAATAAACACAGAATGCCCAAGAGATCCGGTTCACAATGTTATGTGATGTTGAAGGATGAATAAGTAGTGCCAGTCCAGCACATGGTAGCACCTTGAAAGGTAATAACAAAAGCCCAAGCACAATAAGACAGCAATATACTTTAAGATGTGCAACGTTGTGGCAGAAGAAGTAAAATTAGCCAGCATAAGTCCAATGCCTTCTGAAGCATCAGAAGCACTACCTCCGATCCCAGAAGTACAGAAAGAGAAATAAACCAGTTACTACTAAAACAGAGACATGAATATGATTCAATAATAAACAATCTAAAAGGTTACGTGCATTCTAACCATAAAGCTCACACACCCTTGGCCTTAACCTAACCAACTTCAGTACAAAACAAATACATTGAGATGGTAATGTGGCTCAATTTTGCACAAACTGGACAGCTCCAACTCAATATCATTGACACAGGTATCAGCCATCAGGGTATGAGAAACTGAAATTCTTAGCTAAGAACAGTAACTCATCTAAATTCATATACCAAGACATAAGTTTATTGCTTACCACATAGTACAATGCAAAGTTATCCTTGTCCACCATATAAGTAGACCTCAGTTTGAACCGTATCATATAAATAACAAACAGTGTGGCTACAAGGGTAGCAGTGTCCAGAATCGTATGGATGTCATACTCCATGACAAAGCTGCAGTACAGTCTAACAGCTAGAAATAACGCAGTTAAATCCTGAGACTTGAGGGATAGTCCTGCAACATGAAAAGTTGAGCATTAATACCTAAATAAAAATGGCAAGAACTATATTCTGACAGGCCATCTTCTCACATACAACAGGCATGAGGCATTCTAAACAAATCATATACATTGAACGGTGAATTTTAGGGTAATTTTCACAGCTAGAGGTGGGATTTCTTTAAAAAAATATAAAACCAAATGAGTTTGTATACAACTAGGTCCACCAAGTGAAAGAAATCGCAAGGTAAACCATCAATAAGTTTATATTGCACATATGAATAATCTCTAGATCTCTGATATGGTAATTCCAAATCTAAACCATGCCAAGTAGCTACACGACTTATTCATATAGAATCTATAAAAATGGAAACATCTGCAGTATATAAAACAAAATCTATGCACTTGGAATAAGGGATCCACTAAATGGAAGAAATGATACAAGAATGCATAATTCAGTATAAGGAATTCTAATAAACAAATAGATGTTGAAAGAGCTAAAAATAACAACAACAAAAACTGGAAACCACATGATTGTTATTCAAGATTTGGTTTCTCCAGATTTTTCAAAACAGCTCGCAACACGCTACATCATTCTAAAAAATGAGTCTATACAAATTCCCCCCAATCAAATCAAAGGATGATGTAATCAAGCACGTCTTGCAGCTCCAAAATATACCAGATGAGTACTTTAGCACTTAATCCTGTATAAGAACCCGAAACAATAACAGTGCTACACATCTGTCTAGCCTCACAACAAACATTATCTAAAAAATGGACAAAAGCATATGGGGGTATTTATATAGATATAAAATAGATCGAACAAATACTCTAACCTTCCGCCTCCTAGACATACACAGCAGTAAACCACCAATTCTTCGCAAAATAAAAATTGCAAACCATACCGGGAAAATCGTCTTCTGGAACGCAGAATTTGGCGGGCCAAATCCTATAAAAAAAAATCCTATACCCTATCGGCGCCGGCACGGGCGATCTCGACAGATCGGGAACGGGTGTCAAAGAAGCGGACGGAAACGAACCGGCGCAGGTCTTCTCCTTGGTGAGCTTGTAGATGAGGACGCCTATGCCGAGCGCGTGCGCAGCCTCGGCGGCGACGAAGAGGTTGTCGTGGTCGTGGACGATGAAGCGGATAAAGACGAGCGCGGCCATGCCGGTGACGACGGCTAGGAAGGCCTTCACCTTGGGCGGCTGCCGCCGCACCCATGACGTCACCACGCCGAGCGGCCGCTTCGCCCCCCTCATCTCGTCTCCCCTTGGTCGCCTCGCGTTCGCACCACCACCACCGCCGGTCGAAGAGCACGGGAGTGTGTTTTTTTTCTTATTATTTTCTTCCTTATTATTTATTTTTTTGTTTCTCTCTCTTGCTGCGCTCTCGTGTTTTGGGGGGGCGACGGATAGATCGGGGCGGAGTTATGGCTGGCTGCGTTGGCGGCCATTTGCCGTTTTGGGAGAGGCTGGCGGAGTTAACGTGAGGCCTGTCCGCGCTGTGCAGCTGTGCTATTGGAGCACTTCTATATGCCCTTTTTATTATACTTTTTATTTAGTCATCACAAATTTTACCTTCCATGGAAATTACGTCCAAATTATTGATTACATACCCTTTTTATTATACTTTTTATCTACTCATCACAAGTTTTACCTTCCATGGTAAATTACGTCCAAATTATTGACTATGTTCTGTCTTGTTTCGCGTAGCCAATTTTAGTAACCGTTTATTACTGCCTATTATTGACAAACAATATTGTGAAAATATATGTTTATCATACTCAAACAGTGATGTGTTTCATTTTACCTGTAATCAATTACTCCAAACTTTAGCTTCTATATTTCTAATGTGACAAATAAATATATAATATATATATATATGTATATATATATACACACGATATATGATAGTTATATATATATATATATAGTTTTGTAGAAATATCTTTTCAGAAGAACCGTGCTAGCGTCTTAGCGCCCACCCACTTGGACATAAAATAGAGAAAATGGCTATTATAGGACTCCAATCGTTGTGGCTTCAATCAAATAGGACTACAAATATTTGTTTCTCCCAAATAGGACTCTAAACATTATTTATAAGCTCTAATGATATTTTAATACAATTAACCATGTTTTAGTCTTAAATACATGTATTTGGCCATGACAAATGACTCTTTTACCTCTGGCTGCCTGTTTTAAGTCCTAACGTGGTGGCTGCCTGTCTTGGCTGGGCTGGTGGCCGCGGCTGCCTGTCTCTGTCTTGGTTGTACGTACATGGCTGGGCTGGCCGCCGCCTGGTCATGGCTGACCGTGGCCTAGGCTGGCTGGCCGCCGCCTGGTCATGGGGAGAGGGAAGGACGAGCGTCGCGATTAGATGAAACAACGCCGCCTGGTCATGGCTGACCGTGGCCTAGGCTGGCTGGCCGCCGCCTGGTCATGGGGAGAGGGAAGGACGAGCGCCGCGATTAGATGAAACAACGGTAATCAAGTACATGAATCGATGCATATAAGGGTAATACAGTCAATACGATAAAATACATGTATTTGAGACTCCAAATATGATTAAAAAGACCCAAAATGTCATTATAGCTTATTACCAACGTTTCAAGTCCTATTTTAGAGAAGCCAATATTAGGAGCCTTATTTCGGAGAAGCCGCATGTTTGGAGTCCCATAATAGCCGATTTCTCCATAAAATATGTAGTCATGTATGATATATATTTATTTTGTCTTACATATGCAATCTATTTTTCTTTGTACAGAATCAATCGGCGACATCGAATAAAGTGCCTCATGATTTAAATCCTTTAGCAAATCAGTCTCGTTGGCCGTGATGATACTTGTAGTTGTTAACGATACTTCTATTTGCACTTGTAGTTGTGAATGATGGAGCACTTGGATTACTTGTGAAATTATACTGATATATTGTAAGATATGTGACGTTTGTGATGTATATGTAATGTCTGTGATTTCTGGTATATATATTTTCTGTTTGTTTAGATGAAATGTAAAAAATGATGTTTTTTTGTCATTCTCTCGAGTGTAAACACTCGGCACAGTGTGTCTTTGTTGAATGTCTTGCCACCATATTCGACAAAAGTGATAATTCTGGGCACCTGGGCAACTAACTTTGCAGAGTATGGTGGTTTTACCGAGTGTCTATGTCAGAACACTAGGTAAACATGAAGGTTTTGCCGAGTGTTCATGTTAGGACACTAGCCAAATCTAAAGGCTTTGCCACGTGTCCACGACAGGACACTAGGCAAACTTGGTACTTTATTGAGTGTTCCTGCAAGGACACTAGAAAAACTTGACAGTTCTACCGAGTGCTGCTCAGGGGACACTAGTCAAACTTAGATTTTTTTTAAAAAAAAATATCTTTGTCGAGTGTTGTGCCGTGGGCACTCGGCAAAACGCTTCACGCCATCTGATGTGTCGTCACAGCTACTTTTGTTTGCTAGAGTGTCAAATGGACACTCGGCAAAAGCCTATGCCGAGTGCCCGATAAATGACACTCGGTAAAGGCTCCTTTGTCGTTAAGTTTTTTGTCGAGACGGCTTTGGCAAGTGTGGCACTCGGCAAACCGTTTGCTGAGTCTTTTTGGTCATTTGAAGGATCATCTAGCACTCTAGGGCCTTGTTTAGTTCCCAAAAATTTTGCAAAATTTTTCAGATTCCCCGTCACATCGAATCTTTAGACGTATGCATGAAGTATTACATGTAGATGAAAATAAAAACTAATTGCACAGTTTGGTCGGAATTGACGAGACAAATCTTTTGAGCCTAGTTAGTCTATAATTGGACAATATTTGTCAAATACGAACGAAAGTGTTACTATTCATATTTTGTAAAATTTTTTGAACTAAACAAGACCTAGGTTAGGGAAATCGCTTTCCATTTGGACGCATGAGATAAAGGGAGAGGGAGTACTCAAAAGAAAAGGTTCGTGAGCATCTGTGGGCATCGTGCCTTAGAGCAACCTGCCTCCTTATATTGCTGGGCTCGGAATTGAAGTGGCGCGCGACAATTTTTTAGGACAGTGATGTTCTGCCGAATAATCGCCAAGCAAGAACAGTAGCAACCGTCAAGTTCTTTTGATCTTTGACAACCTCACCAAGGTCGTGGTTGCTTAGAAAAATATAGTCAAAAAAGTTTATAAAATTATTTATTATATAGAATCCTTAGACGTATGCATAAAATATTAAATATAGATAAAAAATAATTAATTATACAGTTTATCTGTAAATCGCGAGACGAATTTTTCGAATCTAGTTAGTCCATAGTTGGATACTAATTATCAAATATAAATGAAATCCAAATGCCAAAAGTTTTTTTTTATCTAAACACACCCTTTATTTCTCTGAATTCTTGCTGGAACAGTTCAGACGAAGGGCAGACCGGAGACCGCTGTGTGTCTGTGGGGATCGGAGACCGTCTTGCTGGAGTGCTCGACTAAGCATGAGATCCTGCATGTCCTTCGGAATTCAGGCCTTGTTTAGTTGATCATAAAAATAAAAAAAAAACTTTAACATTTTCCTGTTATATTAAATCTTATGGTACATATATAAATTATTAAATATAGATAAAAACAAAAATTAATTGTATACTTTACCTGTAAATTATGATATTATTTTTGTAATCTAGTTAATCTATAATTAAATAATAATTATCAAATAAAAATAAAAATACTTATCTAAAATTAAAAAAATTAGAACTAAACAAAGCTACACAGAGGTACGAGGACCCGCGGAGGGCTAGCGGCCGACAGTGCCGAGGTGGCGCGCCAGCAATGAGCCAATGAGGTAGCCCGACACGTGGGAAGCTTCTTGGATCGAATTGCACGTGACGTTTCTTTGCGTGCACACAGGTGGCGCCTCCAACGTCTTGGTGGCAGTTGAAGGAATATTGAGGCACGCATGGCTTGTTTACTTCCTCCCAAATTTAAAATTTTTAGTATTAAACATAGACAAAATTTAAAATTAATTGTATAGTTTATCTATAATTTGTGTGACAAATCTTTTAAACCTAATTAATCTATGATTATATAATATTTATCAAATACAAACGAAAATACTATTCAAAAAAAATTGTTTAGGAACTAAACACGGTCTTAGGCCTTGTTTAGTTCGCGAAAATTTTTAGGTTTCGCTACTGTATCACTTTCGGCTTTATTTGTCAATTAGTATTCAATTATGGACTAACTAAGCTCAAAAGATTCATCTCGCATATTACAGGTAAATTGTGCAATTAATTATCTTTTTTTATCTATATTTAATGCTTCATGCATATGCCGTATTGTTCGATGTGACGGAAAATTTTGAAAATTTTTGAGAACTAAACAAGGCCATAGTCTTGTTCTTTTTAGAAAAATTAAAGCTGCCACGACGAAATCTTATCCATCTCTATTTGGTGTGGTTTAGTTTCTAAATTTTTTTAAGATTTCTCGTCACATTAAAATTTTAGACACATGTGTGAAACATTAAATATAGTCAAAAAATAAAAACTAGTTATATAGTTTATTGGTAATTCACGAACTTTTTAAGCCTAGTTAGTTCATAATTAGACAATAATTATTAAATACAAACGAAAGTGCTATAATAGTCAAAGCTAAAAAAATCACGAATTATTAGTTTTCGAAGAATTTTACAAAAAAAATAGATTCCCTATCACATCGAATCTTGCGACATATGTATGGAGCATTAAATATAGATTAAAAATAACTAATTGCTTAATTTGTCTGTAATTTGCGAGACAAATCTTTTATGTCTAGTTAATTCATAATTATATAATATTGTTAAATATAAACAAAAGTCATAAAGTATCTATTTTCCAAATTTTTTTGCAATTAAACAAGGCCGGCACAAGCTGGCATTGGCAAGGAATTCTCAAATTTTGGATGAACTAAAGCCAGAGCTCTAATTGTCTTTTGTTTGCTTCCAACTGTTGTTTATGGCTATTTACTTATTTAGTGGAAATGTATGCATTTTCTATCTCTAATCTCTACGCTATAAAGTGTTATAGATTTATTGGATACATTTTATATGATGTTAACATTTAGACTATGAGCATGGAAGAAAGGCGAGTTGCACAAAATGCAACATTTAATCATGTAAGTGACAAATTATGTTTTTATAAGTAGGGCTAAAACACTCTTACGAAAGAAAATGAAATGCAAAATTAAGAACCCTTTCAACATGAATGATGAAACTATGCACAGTAGCCCGATGCTTTTTGAGGCTAGAACTCTTTTGTAATAAAATTTAGTAACTTACCATATTAAGAGTGTTTGGCTGGAGTGTGCTAAAGTTTAAGGCTAGTCTCAATGAGAGTTTCATGAGAGTTTCATTTGCATTAAATAGATTGCTACATAGGCTTTTTTGATGACATGGCAGTGTATTTAAGAAGAGAGAGAAGAAATGAGTTTCATCTAGATAAAACTCTCTTGGCACGGTTACCAACTCTCTATGAGTCTTGGAATTAAATGCCTATGAAACTATAAAATGAAACTCTCCATTGAGAGTGAGTATTTCATTCAAGTTGTAGCACATTTATAACTATAGCAATTAGTGTCTAACTAGGCTTAAAGATTCATCTCGTAAATTATTCTATAGTTGTTTTTAGTTTCAAAATAATCTATATCTAATACTCCATGCATGTGTCCAAATATTCGATGAAATAAGTGTAAAAAAAACATCCCCAACCAAACATGGCCTTAGTAGTTTGCAATATAGTCTATCCGTTCCAAAATAAGTGTCCTTATTTTCTAAGCACGTTAAATTTTGACCAAATATATATAAGAAAACATTAATAATTATAGTATATAATTATATCATTAGATATATTTTTATATAGATTTATTTAAAGATATAAATACTAATAATATTTTCTACAAATCTAGTCAAACTTGAGAAAGTTTGACCAAACAAGTGACACTTATTTTGGGACATAGAGAATAAAGTGTTGTGTGACTAACACATACAATATTTCACATATGAGCTGTGTAATAAATCATATTAAGCTTAGCAAATCCATTTTCAATAAAATGATATATATATTGAGAAAGCCAAAACTGAGAAAAAAAGTATTGAGCAGTATTGAGCAATGTTCAATATCATCCAGTATTACACTCAGGATCATAAATACTGAATAATACTAAAACACGAATACTCAATGATACTAAATTCTGTTTAATATAAAAGTTTGGTGTAGAATAATATTATACACCTAAAATATAGAATAACACTTATATATATATAAAAGTAATTTCATCGCTCTCCAGTGTCCAGTCCGTACTTATCTAAGCATCTTTATTAGCAGTTTAAATTTAGAAAACCAGATATCTGAATTTTGGGAAACCAGACAATTTTTGAGTAAAAAAGAGAAAAAAAACAACGACAACAAATAACTTGAAACTACGAGGTGGTAACTGAAAACAACCGCGCGTCTTCTCCCACCGGCCACCGCTGACCGCCCCACCGCCCGGATTCCTCTCCCTCCACGAATTCTCCTCACAAATGCTTCGCCACCGCCACCTCCTCGTCCCGATTCCGTACCACCACGACCAATTCATCTTACCGATCGCCCGCCCATGGACGCCGACGACCCTTCTGCCGCCACCGCCGCCTCAGACGACGACACCTTCTTCGACGCCCTTGACTCGCTCCCCTCCCCTTCTCCTTCACTTTCGCCTTCGCCTTCGCCTCCCCCTTCCCCTTCCGCTCCCCCTCTCCACACCCCCTCCTCCTCCACGCTCCGCCGCCGCCCGCGCCGCGGAAAGAGTCTAAAGCAGCCCGACTCCGTCTTCTCCCCTTCTCCCTCGGCCTCCGCAGCCACCTCCACCGTCACCGCCGTCGAGGACGAGCCTCTCAAGCCCGATTCCTCCGAGGCCACCAGCGCCGCCCCTCGCACTGTCCCCGCATCCGAGGTGGAGGAGGAGGAACAAGAGGAGCACAATAAGGCCACGGATGCGGATGCGGATGTTGAGGTGGAGGCGCGAGCTCCTACGCCGACGCCGACGCCAACGCCGACGCCGGCCCCGAGCATACTCGAGTACCTTGCCGTGCTCGTCATTAAGGCAGTGGTCTTCCAGGTCAGCGCGCTCATCAGCTGCCTCGCGTTCCCGGTCCGGCTGCTGCAATGGTGGTTCCTCTTCATGACCGACCCGCTCGGTCTGGCCCGGCGCGCGAGGGCGTGGGCGCTCGGTGTGGCTGGGGACGCCGCGGGGATTCTGACCGCACGTCTTGGAGGAGGGGAGGGTGTGGGGAAGGTGGCACAGAGGATTGTGTGGGGGTCGCTCTGGGCTGCATATGTCTGCGTGGTTCTGTGTTCATTGCTGATTATGGCATTCGTGGGAGGGGGGCTCTTGGTGGGAAAAATTGTTGAGGAACCTGTTCAAGTGACAGAGACCCTGAATTTTGATTACACCAGACCTAGCCCAATGGCGCTTGTGCCGGTGCCGCGGTTGGTGCCCCCGAATCAGCGGATGCAGCTTGAGGTATCGCTGACACTGCCAGAGTCTGATTACAACCGGAGGCTTGGTGTTTTCCAGGTATATGTCCTGCAGGTTCTTGTGAAAGCAACTTTGCATGATAGTAATATTATTTGGAAAAAAAAAGTCATTCATTACTGAGAAAAGAATGACTTCTAGTTGAAGCTTTATAAATGAATTGATGTTAATAATGCAGGCAGAACCACAGACACATTTTATTCGTAAGTTGCATAATATGCTTGATTAATGAGAAGATAAATTTGTCTACTCTATCGTTCATTGATGGGTTCGACTTAAATGTTTGATACAAAGGTACCAGTTTGGAAGGGTCTTGGTTCTGTTTTATACTTCCATGACATGCATTTTCAATTGTAGACACTGGGTTGGGGCTTGCATTATGTACACCCATTTATAATTTTTTCCCCTAGTTCTACTATGTTATTATCTTCCAAGAACAAGAATATTATCTGATGAAGCTTTGTAAATAAAGTGATGCTAACTAGTCGAACCATGTATCTGCATTTCATCTCAATTGCTGCATTTTGACTAATGAAAATATAAGCTTTTTTTAAATTTGATAAAGGGGAAGCTAGCAATTGTGAACTATGTTTTGAATTGAGGAGTTATGCTTAATTTTTTTTATGTAAATATACCTGGATTATAGGTGTTTATCTTCTGTTTTGTTCTGTGTTTCCATGACCTGCATTTTCGATAGGTTACACTGCATTTTCACTGTACATACTGAAGGACAATTAAATGATATCCAATCAAAGTATTGTAGATGAACTGATGTTAACAATTTACCCTTCTGCATTTCATCTCATATTTGTATAGTATCTTGAGACAACAACTGCGACCTCTGTTCTGCTTTGTGATGTTCTATATAAATGGCTGATTAAAGATAACAAGAGGAGAATGATTTGTGTTTCTTCTGCACTTCTTTGGCTTGTATTCTGAACTGGACACATTATGATGGGGCTTTGCATTGCTACACTGGCTTATGAATTTTGCCCCTGGTTACATCGATGGTTATTTCAATCTAATTATCTTTTAATGGTCTTGCTTAGGTAAAGGCAGAGTTTCTCTCCGCTGATGGCAAAGTGATGTCAACTTCAAGTCAACCATGCATGCTCAAGTTCAAGAGTGTACACATGCACTTCATAGAGACTTTTCTCCAAAGTGTTTCTCTTTTGTCGGGCTACTCATCAGAATCTCAGGTTATTAGACTAAAAATGAGGGGTATCACCCAAGGTTTGGAACCAACAACTGCGGTAAGGATAATCCTAGAGCAAAGAGCAGAGTTTGGTCGTGGTGCAGGCATCCCAGAGATATATGCTGCATCACTGAAGCTTGAGGCTGAACTTCCTCTTTTCAAGAGATTACTCTGGAACTGGAGATGGACCCTTTTCGTTTGGAGCAGCATGGGGTTCTTTGTTTTTGAATTGTTGTTTGCACTTGTGTGCTGTAGACCTTGTATATTTCCCAGGAGTGGACATAATGTTGCTGCTCCTTGAGACCTTGGACTAACTCATGTAATGTAATGTACAATTCCAAAATAAATGAAAATACGGCGTTGATGTGGTACAATGGTCACCTACCACTGATGGCTTTTGCACAAGATGATTGGTAGCACTGACCGAGTTGGCACTCGCAGCTGTTGCATTCGTCAAACCCAACCTGTGCCTACTGTTGAGATTCATCAAACCCAACGTGGTTGATCGTCAGTGTAACTGAATGAAGACATATAGATATATCACATAAACGTGGTTGATCTTCAGTGTAACTGAAGACATAAATAACGCAGGCACCAAAGCAGCAATTCACTGTTGCTGGTAACACTAACACCATAAAATGCACCCCCGTTTTCACACGCTTGTGAGGAGAGAGGTCGCTGCCGAAACAAAAGGCCAGACAAGGATGTGGGAGCGTAAACGTGTAGCCATGGACGATAGAGAGGGATGGAGCAGGGAATGGGAGGCGTCGGGGAGGATACCGTCATGCCATTCCCTTGGCAAACGTGAGCAACATGACACTGGTGCAGCCTCACGGATTACAAGAGTTGCGACGTTGGCGGGTCTGTTTGCTTGCAGGCCCGAGATTAACGAGCCTGGCTTGCAGCCTCCCTGAAAACCGCCTCCCGTTTCTGCCGCACTGCTGACCTTTGCTAGCATTGCTTAGCCTTGCCTACAAGATTGCTCTGGCGTGTTTTGTTTCTCTTTCTTCTCTAGCAGCAATCTTTTTCCATCCTCTTAGGACTTGTTTGGATGTAGTCGGTTTTACATCAATCCACATGTGTTGAGGTAGATTGGAGTGAAATTTAAACTAAATTTCACCCTTATCTACTCTAACACATGTGGATCGAGGCGAGTCCGATAACATCCAAACAAAGCCTTAGCTAGCGTCCAGTCCCAGCCGCCGCAATCCATGAGACAGAGAGCTTGTTCTACCGTGAACTCGTTCATTAGGGAAGCAGCATGTTCTAGCAACTAGGAGGTCGTTTTCGGAGGCAGCTAAAAGTAGCTAGTAGACCATTAGGCTGAGCAGACGAACTGATCAGATGGTGTTTGGTTGTCAAACGAGTTAGTTTATTATTATCATTCTACGCAGATTTTTTTTAAAATTTGCGGAATAAAATGAGTTTTGTACCATCATCTTATTCCACTAAATTATTATAACAGATGGATCTATAAATACACTACCTCATCTAGAATGAATTAATTTTCCAAAACAAACATTCTATAGATTTTTTGCGACAAGCATCCATACAGGATTGGAAGACCGGGCAGCAATGAAATGAACGAGAATGATATATACTTGGGAAGCTTCTCCCTTATGTTGGTATTGATCTCGGCCATAAGTGCCCATAACTGAGATTTGGCACATAAGACAGGTCCACCAAAATTCGTGTCTAGGCTAGTTGCCGTGGTCAGGAGCCACTACTGGAAAACATGACTTCGCCAAGTGCCTGGCGCACTTGGCGAAGACCACTTTACACTTGGCGAAGGCTTCGCCGAGTGCCGCACTCGGCGAAGAGCACTCGGCGAAGATCTTGTCGGTGAAGAGCTCTTCGCCGAGTGCCAAATTTCGGCACTTGGCGAAGCCTTCGCCAAGTGCCAAATCCCCACTTGGCGAAGATGACGGCAGGTGGCTTCTCCGTCCTCTTCGCCAAGTGGGACCCTGGCACTTGGCGATCGCCAAGTGCCGGCCACGTGGCACTTGGCGAAGAAATGTTTTATTTTTTTTAAAAAAGTATTCTTCGCCAAGTGCCACGTGGCCGGCACTTGGCGATCGCCAAGTGCCAGGGTCCCACTTGGCGAAGAGGACGGAGAAGCCACCTGCCGTCATCTTCGCCAAGTGGGGATTTGGCACTTGGCGAAGGCTTCGCCAAGTGCCGAAATTTGGCACTCGGCGAAGAGCTCTTCACCGACAAGATCTTCGCCGAGTGCTCTTCGCCGAGTGCGGCACTCGGCGAAGCCTTCGCCAAGTGTAAAGTGGTCTTCGCCAAGTGCGCCAGGCACTTGGCGAAGTCATGTTTTCCAGTAGTGGCTCCTGACCACGGCAACTAGCCTAGACACGAATTTTGGTGGGACCTGTCTTATGTGCCAAATCTCAGTTAT